>NC_137274.1:20926223-20961223 GCF_053477335.1 Acartia tonsa
CTTTAGTTTTTTTTTATGATTACAGTCTTGTACTTTATAAATGTATTTCTATATATATAGAAAGCTTAAAAGAGGTTATATACAGAAGGAAAAAATTCTAATTTCTAGGAAAACTAGAAGGAATATGGAGAAAAAAAATCCTTATTATCTATATTATATTCGATTCAAAAAGAAAAAACTCCAAATTTATTTCAGTCTTAATGTCTCTAAAAAGAAAATGTGTAACTGGTAAAAAATCTACTAAAAGCCCAAAAAATTTCCAGCCCTAAAATGAATTATTGATATAATTATTTAAATCCAATTTAATTATTTTCTAAAGCGAACATTGATTATTAATATTTTTTACATATTCCATGTAGTTTTGTTGAAAGATGGGAAAATGATGTATCCTGCATATATAAAGCAGAAAATAATATTTCCTATTAATTCATTTTAAACCTGAGACTAAAAGTAAAAAGTGAAACACTTTTAATTTGCAAGGCTAGCATGATTTCAATCTTTAGTCCTTATTGGTACGGCATCTTTTCTATATCAAGGATATGTTCTTATGTTTGTCAATCCAATTGTAAAATTATTAGTAAATCAAGAATGTCGATAAAAAAAAAACGTCTGATGTCATAAAAATGAGTGATTATCCACCTCATTTTTGGGGGTTTCTTTCCCACTTCTTCTCCCATCTCCTTCATTTTTATGACGTCACATTAAGTGACTTTCTCCATTTAAAATTATTAAATTATCTTTATTTTTTTGGTATGATACAGCATTACAAAAATTTAATTATAAAGTGTGTAAAGTTATAACATTTTTCAAAATAATTAATACATATTAATAAATTTTTATTTCTATTTTTTTATTCTTATTATAATCGCTTGAATGTTTATTTCTATCTTCTTCTATCTCATTTTTCCCAGTGTCATTATTAATTCATAGCAGCAATCATTAAAAAAGTAAAGTTAAGTAAAAACTATTCGCATCTTAAGTTTTAACAATGTTTCATTAAAATAAAATTAAAATTTTATTTTTGTCCTAAAAATATAATTTTGTGCCACAGTGTCTATGTCCATAAGTAGAGTGACATAAATATAATTTTCTCAATGGACATGACACAAATGGTTCTGCTATCCAGGCTTTTTTTCATTTTTCATATTTCTACCTTTGTATCTATCTATCTATATATATATCTGTCTATCTATCTATCTATCTATCTATCTATCTATCTATCTATCTATCTATCTATCTATCTATCTATCTATCTATCTTTCTATCTATCTATCTATCTATCTATCTATCTATCTATCTATCTATCTATCTATCTATCTATCTATCTATCTATCTATCTATCTATCTATCTGTCTGTCTGTCTGTCTATCTATCTATCTATCTATCTATCTATCTATCTATCTATCTGTATGTCTATCTATCTATCTATCTATCTATCTATCTATCTATCTATCTATCTATCTATCTATCTTTTCATTATTCCAGCTTTATATCTATCTTACAATTTATTTCTATTTATCTAACAAACTAACTATATTTTTCGGAATAATCCTCTTAGAAATATTTTTTTAAAAGGATAACGAATATTTTTCTTATTTACATATTTCTAACTATCTATCTAACCAGGTCTTTTTTATTTTTCATGTTTCTATCCGCTGTCTCTCTAAATATATATCTCTCCATCCCTACATTACAATATATTATACTACTTTGTATTATAGATATATTTTACTGGCACCCAAAGTTTTATAACCATGTTTTCTAATTCATGGATACAAAAATTCATTAAATTGGGGTTAATCTACAAAAGGGGTAATTTTGTTTATCATCATTAAGAATGTCTTATCCCTTTAGATCCCTGCCTTTGTAATAAAATTTTTGTAAAAGTACCCAAAAGAGTTTAGTCAACATATTTATAAAACTTTGGATACTTTACAGTCCAATGTGCCCTCCCTCCCTGTTTTTTTTGCAGGGACAATGGGCAATTAATTCAATATAAGAGTTTTCACTGAAAAGCAATGAAAACCAGATTTATCCAGAAAATTTGACCAAAATTGTAAAGGGATCATGGTAATATAATTTAGAACAAAATTAGTTCTAAGAAAAGAATCATTTACTCGAAAATTAAATTACCAGTACATACAATGTAGTAATATTCTATAATTAATCACTAGAAAATTCGTGTTTAGAACTTTGTCAACCCTTCTCATATATTTTTAAATGCTACCTAAATTCAAGGGGTTCTTAGATTGTTTAATACATAAATATCACAGAAGAGTTTCTATACATGAAATGACATTTTCTTGGAAAAAATATTTGTTAAAACCAGCCATCTAATAACAAATTTTTCTGTCTGCTATATTCAAAACTAACTCAGCTAGTAAGCTGGGCATTGATGCGCTAGTACCCAAAGTCAGTCAGAACCTGCTGAATTCGTACACATTCCCTTTACGCCAGTACCCAAAGTCTGAGACTCTTAAATATTGATTATTTGATCCAATGTCCCCTCCCTTACTCCCTGTTTTTTTTTGGATAAATTTATGAATATGTTAAAAACATGATTTTCATTTAATAAAATTAATTTTGGACATAAAACAAGATTTTCTAATTTCAAAATCAGAAATTAAAAAAAAAAAAAACAATGATGACAACATCCATAAGAATATTATGTCAGTGATATAAAGGGAAAAGACAATGGCCAATAAATTGATGTACATCCTCAATGATGATACATAAAAGGCCACAGTAAAAGTGTCTGACTATGACGTCAGAAAAAATTAACAATTAACCAATGAGAAGCCAGTATTCACAATGGTAAAATATATAGCGGCCTCTCATTGGTTAGTTGTTAATTTTTTCTGACGTCATAGTCAGACACTTTTACTGTGGCCTACATAAAATAACCCCGTCTGTAGATTATAATTATTGGTTGAAACGATTGAACACTCAACTTAATAAACCAACCAATCAAAATTCACTTGAGTCCTTAAAGTTATTGAGTAAACGAATAAGAAAACGTTAATATAAACTTTGGGGACTAGTGTAACAGCTCATTGTTCCCTTCCTTTATACAAAAAAACCTGCTTATTCAAGTTTAAGATGTCCGTCTGTCTGTCTGTTTTCACGTGCACTGGATCGATAAGGTTCTCCTTTACCTTTTTGTAGATCATGGAAATATTTATGACTCTGCGTTTCCCCATTCGTTGTCCTACAATATTTGATATAACTAGGATTGTTCCAATCTTTCCATCAAAAAAATAATCTACAGAAGGGGTAATTTTGCTTATAATATTTGGGTGTGGGCATCAGTTAATAAGCTATGTTGTTAATAAATCACTGATCATGACATTATGAATTATCATTTATTGTCAGATCCGATTGATATGGCTTCGAAACCGATTGATATCCGCTAAATCAGAAACGGTTCTCAGCCAAACTTCAGCCAAAAATCAAGTATAGCATCGAATTACAGACAATTTTCCACGATTATTAAATTAAAAAAACAAAAAATTGTAATCAGTAGTGTTAACCCGGGCCTTCGGCCCCTCGGGTGTAATAAAACTTGTGTTAATCTTAGATTTTTTCATTTTAATATCCACGGAAAGCTGTCTATAATACTTTGCGATAAATATCTAATATACATTGATTATTTATTTAGTGAAGATTCCTATGACATATTCGAACCATATATATATATATACATTGCTTTGTTCGTCTGCCTTTTAAGACACAAACCTTCTTTTTTTGATTTACTTTAAGTTTTTCTTTGTTATGAAACAGAACATCTGCTCTATAACTCACCTTGTCTGTTTGTCCATTCCATGATTTTTTGTGCTTCGCTTCTTATGGATGTTGTCATCCTTGTTAAAAGCGAAGCTTTTCTATAATTAGGGTCGGTCTGTCCGTCCGTCAGTCCGTAACGGATAGCTCTTTTCGTTAATTTAGGCATTTTAGAATTGTCCTATCGATTTCAAACTTTGCATGATAATTTCTGTATTTCTGATGTGATAAAATCATCCGATTAATCTAATTTTTGGAATACTGATTTCTATTAAACAAGGTACAATATTCTATAATCGAGTCCTAAAATGTCAGTATGTCCTTAAACAGAATTCTGTATCTAAGAAAATTGCAACAAATTTATTTATAATTTTGTCAAAACTTATTAATTCATATTTAGTATATTCAGTTCTGGCACTCTACAAGAGTTAATGTTCGTCTGTTATACCGTTTCAGAGCTTCGCTTTTATGGATGTGGCCATCCTTGTTTGTTTATTATCATATGTTAAATTTTGTAAATATCTGACGGCTATTAGGTTATTATAAACAAAACCGACAAATCAGAGATCTAAATGGATAAGATAATGGCCGATAAATTGATGTACACTCCCAATAATGATACACAAAATTCCTTCTTTTGTAAATTACAATTATTGGTTGAAACGTTTGGACACTCAACTAAATGAATCAACCAATCAAAATTTATTAAAAGTCTCCAAAGTTGTTCATCCAACAAAAAAGAAAACTTTGTCAAAAACTTTGGGGACTCTAGTGTAATTAATAGCCCATTGTCCCCTTCCTTCTTAATCTTAAATGCGTAGATGTAAAAATAGACTAAATCCATCTAGAAATTTAAATCTATAAATAAGATAGCCAAAAACCACCCCTAGATATATGTAAAGATTCCATAAAATCGAGTTTAAAAGTTATCTAAATTTTAAGCTTCAGACTACTTTATAGGTTAGCATAATCAAATGGATCAACATCCATTAAAGCGAAGCTAACCAATAATATATTTTTGAAAATAATTTTACAACCAAACCCTATCCCCCCCACTTTGTTGAAGATGTCCTTTTTTGAGGAGGGGGGGGGGGACCCTTAAAAATTCTTAAAAAAATAAAAAATTACTTTTTTACTTTTTTTACCCCCTCCCCATAAAAAATCACCCAAATATTGCTAGAACGCTAGGCCTAGTTGTAGTCCTAAGTTGTAGTCCAATTTGTTAAGTTAATTAGGTTAAGTAACACCCAACAGGCAACCAACTCTTTGATTCATTGTGCATTGTGTCTGTTATGGGCCATGACATTCCCTCTTACTTAACGATTAATGTTGTACATCTAACCTAGCAGCCGTAGGGACCATTTTTATTGTATTTAATTTTAAAATGATATTAGGCTGGGGTTTGACGTTGGGATGTTTATTATATTAGTCCCCAAATTTAAATGATAACGTTTTCTTAGTCATTAGCTTAGCAACTTTGAGGACTTTAAAGTGTAAAGTGTCCAAATGTTTCAACCACTAATTATAATCAACAAAAGGGGTAATTTTGTGTATCAACTACAATTTATCGGCAATTGTCTTATCCATTTAGATATCTGATAACAAAATCACATTAGTTGGCTCATTTATTTGAATGTCTAAAATTTTAAACCACTAATCGAAAGGGGTATTTTTGTGTATCCACATTGAGGGTGTACATCAATTTATCGGACATTGTCTTATCCCATTAGATTCCTGGATGCAAAGGATGTAAACATATAAATATCCAAAAGCGCATTATGTGATATAAATAAAAATAAACATCCCGCCAAAATTGGACATTTTAATAAATAATCCTTACAAGAATGACAACATCCATAAGTAGCAAAGCACAAAAACTGAGTTATATAGCTCACTCTTGAAAATCTCACATAAAGCTTAAAATCTATAATTAAATTTGGTTTTAAGCTAATTATATCAAAAAATTACCCTTTCCATTTTAAATTTGTAATCTATAATACAAAGTAGAACGATGTCTGTCTGTTCGTCTGTCTGTCTGTCCCTTAAGATCTCGGTAACCACTGAACCGATCAGATTCTACTCTTCAGGGTATATACCTATTGGTCCTGTGGTGGTTTTAAGCTATTTTCTTGGGGGGTGGGACACCCCCAACCCCCCAAAAAACAAAAAAAATCCCTGTAAAGCTTCCATAAAATGGAGAACTCAATCGGTTCAGAAGTTATCGAATTCTTAAGCTAAAGACAAGTCAAAAAATTACTACTTTAATAGAATTTATGTTTTTGAAAATATATATTTTCTACCCCCTCCCCCTGACTTTTTGGTTCATTAGTTTTTTTGATCTGTTTATACATAGTGCCTTTAAAAAATGACGTCTTACAATACAGATGACCAATGATAGGCCAATACACAGACTAAATTACAAATAGCAGACCAGTAATCGACCAATGGTGGGCCAGCATTTTTTATAACAAGCGTCTAAAAAAAATTGGATGGGTATAAACAATCAGACCTATTATCCCCCTTGTATTGCATCACGCGGCATTTATTGCTCAGCCTTTGTTTGGAAGTTCTAACTTTGCATGTTAATAAAATGTGCCTGTTTTGGGCCATGACATTCACTCTTACTTAACGATTAATGTTGTACATCTAACCTAGCAGCCGTAGGGACCATTTTTATTGTATTTAATTTTAAAATGGTATTAGGCTGGGGTTTGACGTTGGGATGTTTATTATATTAGTCCCCAAATTTAAATGATAACGTTTTCTTAGTCATTAGCTTAGCAACTTTGAGGACTTTAAAGTGTAAAGTGTCCAAATGTTTCAACCACTAATTATAATCAACAAAAGGGGTAATTTTGTGTATCAACTACAATTTATCGGCAATTGTCTTATCCATTTAGATATCTGATAACAAAATCACATTAGTTGGCTCATTTATTTGAATGTCTAAAATTTTAAACCACTAATCGAAAGGGGTATTTTTGTGTATCCACATTGAGGGTGTACATCAATTTATCGGACATTGTCTTATCCCATTAGATTCCTGGATGCAAAGGATGTAAACATATAAATATCCAAAAGCGCATTATGTGATATAAATAAAAATAAACATCCCGCCAAAATTGGACATTTTAATAAATAATCCTTACAAGAATGACAACATCCATAAGTAGCAAAGCACAAAAACTGAGTTATATAGCTCACTCTTGAAAATCTCACAAAAAGCTTAAAATCTATAATTAAATTTGGTTTTAAGCTAATTATATCAAAAAAATTACCCTTTCCATTTTAAATTTGTAATCTATAATACAAAGTAGAACGATGTCTGTCTGTTCGTCTGTCTGTCTGTCCCTTAAGATCTCGGTAACCACTGAACCGATCGGATTCTACTCTTCAGGGTATATACCTATTGGTCCTGTGGTGGTTTTAAGCTATTTTCTTGGGGGGTGGGACACCCCCAACCCCCCAAAAAACAAAAAAAATCCCCCCCAATTTTTTTTTGTAGGAAATATCCTTGGTTATTTTTTTTCTTTTTTTTGTAGAAGATTTGGTCCTTTTTTCACGAATTTCACCTTAATTTTTTTTGTCTGTCCCGAAGGATCTCGCTAACCGCTGAACAGATATTGTTTTCCTTTACAGTAAAGCTTCTTATAGGTTCTGTGAAGGTTTGAAACTATTTTTTGGGGAGGGTGTCTTCACCCCACTCCCCCCAAAAAAAATTTTTTTTTACTCGTTTAAAACTCAAATTTAAAATGGGGAGAGGTCGACTTTTCCCTTTTTCCTACCTTAAGTGCCCCTAGAGGCTTCTAGGGGGCGTAGCCGGTATTTTTAAAATAAAAAAGCGGAATTGTTGTATGATTTTAAATGAATATATTTTTGATTTTAGGGAGGGGGGACACTGTAAATTATACTAGTATCCAAAGTTTTATTAAAATTTCAATTTACAAAGGGAGGGAGGGGACATTGCACTATATATTATACTGGTACCCAAAGTTTTATTAAATTTTCTATATTACAATGGGAGGGAGGGGACATTGAATTGTAAATTATACTGGTACCCAAAGTTTTATTATATTTTCTATATTACAAAGGGAGGGAGGGGATATTACACTGTAAATTATACTGGTACCCAAAGTTTTATTAAATTTTCTATATTACAAAGGGAGGGATGGGATATTACACTGTATATTATACTGGTACCCAAAGTTTTATTTTATTTTCGATAACATTATATTACAAAGGGAGGGAGGGGACATTGTACTATAAATTAAAATGGTACCCAAAGTTTTATTTAAAAGTTTTCTTATAGTATACTAAGTATATATAATTGGGTAATTTTTACAAAATTTTGATTTGTTGCTTCAAACTAGCGGTGTTCAAACTTTTTAACTAATCAATTAAATCTAAAAAAGTTTTTTGGGAATTAAAATCTGTACACGTTTCAACCAATAACATCGCCGGTTTAGTGTCTAAAAGTTTCAACCACTAATCTTAATCAACAGATGGGATGATTTTGTGTATAATCAATTTATTGGCCATTGTCTTATCCCTTTAAATCCTTAAAAAACAAGGATGACAACATCCATAAAAGCGAAGCACTGAAACGGTAGGACAAACGGACATTAACACTTGTATAGTGTCTAAACTGAATTATCATAATATAAAAGTATAAGAGTCGAAGCAAAATTGTAAGTAAATTTGTTGAAAAACTTCTTGATACAGGATAATGTTTATTGAGTTTATGGACATACTTACATTTTTAGGATTTGATTATAGAGTTGCTTCGCTTAAAATATTGTTCTTTGTTGTCCCATGAATCAATATACCAAAAATCAGATCAAACAGATAATTAGATCACATAAAAATTTGCTGTTAAAAAATTAGAAAAATCAACATGTTTAAAATGGACGTACGGACATTCTGGTAATGTTTATAGAGTTGCTACGCTTTCTAAATCGTACCTAACTACTACAGGAATCATTTTGCAAAGTTTGAAATCGATAGGACAATTTTAAAATGCCTAAATTAACGAATAAAAGCTATCTATCTCGGACGGACGGACGGACCGACCCTAATTATAGAAGGCTTCGCTTTTTAAAACTATTAAATTAGTTGAGGAAAAACTTTTCTCGCCAAATCCGTAAAAAGCAATTTTTATAAACTTTGTTGCAGCGAATATCTTGCAGAGTTTATGTCTGTATGTCTGTCTGTCTGTTTAAATGGTTTAAATGACGTCTTGGCTATGGGAGGATAGATAGATAGATAAATGCTGATCTCTAATTGCGGTGTTAAGCGTTCATTCGCCCTTTACACAACCAATTCTTTAATTGCACGACCTTTATCTTAGAAGTCTTAACTGTGCATGATAATAAGTTGCGCCTGTTAAGGGCCAAGGCATTCCTCTAACTCTAACTATTGAGGTCGCGCACCTGACATAGCACCAGTAGGAATCATTTTTAACGTTTTTAGTAATAGGCCGAGATTATAACCTATGATTTATAGAATATATAAATATATATATAGATAGATAGATAGATAGAAAGAAAGATAGATAGATATATAGATATATATATAGATAGATAGAAAGACAGATAGATAGATAGATATAGAGATAGATATACAAATAGACAGATAGATAGAAAAATATATTTAGATAGATAAATAGATAGATAGAAAGATAGATAGATAGATAGATAGATAGATAGATAGATAGATAGATAGATAGATAGATAGATAGATAGATAGATAGATAGATAGATAGATAGATAGATAGATAGATAGATAGATAGATGGATAGATAGATAGATAGATATATATTTAGATAGATAGAGAAAAAAGAGAGAAAGAGAGCAATATAAAAAGTAAAAAAAACTTGATTTATTGAGGTTATACTCAACAAGTAAAAGTAATTCCAATGTTGGAAGGAGTGGACATTGGACTATAAATTATACTGGTACCCAAAGTTTTTAAAGTATGATCTGATATTCTTAAGCACAAAAACTATGGGTACTTTTAATAATCTTAACTATTAAACCAATACTTTTAATCTACTAAAGGTGTAATTTGTTTATCATCATTGGGGCTATTGTTCAGTATTTGACTTACCTACAAAAATAGAAATATAATTAATTAATAAAGTTTTTCTCGTATTCATTCGAATCCGGTGGATGGGAACCGGTTCTCATCCATATGACAAAACTATGTCTAGCATCGTATTATATCCAGTTTTCTACGAATATAGAAATGTACAATCATAAGATTAAAACCAGTTTTTTTTTAGCTTGTGCCTTCGACACCTCGGGGCTAAAAAAAAAAGGTTTTAATCTTATAATTGTACATTCTATATCCGCGGAAAGCTGAGCTGGATCTTTAAATCATTTTAGTGGTGAGCCAGATCGGGGTGCACCGAATTTCAGCCAATCACAGTGCGGCATTTTATAGAGAAATAACTATTATTTTAAGTCTTACCTACAAAATAGAAAAATAATTAAAAAACTAAAATTATTATTTATCATCCTTTTATAAAAGTAACAGGATGTCCGTCTGTCTGTAGATTAAGATCTTGCTAACCGCTGAACCAATATGGTTCTCCTTACAATGTAGCTTTACATAGATGTATAACAGTTTGATGGAGGGTAACATCTCCCTTAAAAAAATACTCCCCCCAAAATATAAAAAAAATGCTTTAAACTAAAATTAAAAGTAGTGGGGTCGGCACTCCCCACCATTATCTTAACTTCAAGTGACCCTAGAGGCCACTTGGGGCGTTGTTTTATAGTTTTTTGAATGAAACTTAAGGTATCAATAACTACTGATTGTAGCTTATTGTAGGGTAACATAACTCTCCCAAGATAAATAGCCCTAAAAAATCCCCCCCCCAAAAAAAAAAAAGTTCTTCTTTTTAGGTTATAAACCTTCCCTGGATCTATGAGAAGAACCATATCGGTCAAGTGGTTAATGAGAACCTTCAGTACACATAGACATACAAACATTCTGTTACTTTTATGTAAAACAATGATGACAACATCCATAAAAGCGAAGCACTGAAACGGTAAGACAAACGGACATTATCACTTGTATTTTGTCAGAACTGAATAAGCAGAATATAAATGTATAAGAGTCGAAGCAAAATTATAAGTAAATTTGTTGAAAAACTGCTTGATACAGGTTAATGTTTATGGACGTACTTATAATTTTAGGACTTGATTATAGAGTTGCTTCGCTTATGATATTGTACTTTGTTGTCCCAGGAATCAGTATACGAAAAGGTCATAAGCTCTAGTTTTTGGATATATAAAAATCATTCCTGTGCTAATTATAGTATAGGAGCTACGTAATAAAAAGTTCCAACTGACTTAAAACTTTTAATTTTTTCTTGCATTTTCAACGTTGCTCTTAAACTACAAATAGCACAAAAATTTTAATAACCTTCAAAAACATAAATTTTTAAAATTAAGGCCTGTGAAAAACCAGTTTTTAAGGCATTATAAGTTGAAATAATTCTTTTTAAATATTTGAAACAAAAATTCCCCATAACAAGTTTTCCAAATATATAACATATAAAGAATTTTATAAAATTGTTTTTTTTCTATTCATAATTAAGTTTTAAAAATCATTTCTCTTTAATGAGAAGCTTTACTGTAAAGGATAACCATATTTACAACTTGGTTAGACACACACACACACACACACACACACACACACACACACACAGGCAGACGGACATCCTGTTACTTTTATATAAGGATTGATTATTAGAAACGAAGCTTTTCTATAATAAAGGGTAGGTCCGTTCATCCGTACGTCCGTCCGTCCAAGATGGATAGCTTTTTTTCGTAAATTTATGCATGTTAGAGTTGTCCTATCGATTTCAAACTTTGCATGGTGATTCCTGTGGTAGTTAGGTACTATTTAGAAAGCGTAGCAACTCTATAATCGTTACCAGAATGTCCGTACGTCCGTTATGTCGATTTTTTACTTATTTAATAACAAAATTTTAAGTGATCTAATTATCCGATTGTTCTGATTTTTAGTATATTGATTCCTGGGACAAGAACTACAATATCAATATCAAGCAAAGCAACCTTATAATTAAGTCCTAAAAATATAAGTATGTCCATAACCATTATCCTGTAACAAAAAGTTTTTCAACAAATATACTCACAATTTTGCTTTGATTCTGATTATTCAGTTCTGACACTATACAAGTGTTAATGTCAGTTTTTCCTACCGTTTCAGAGTTTCGCTTTTATGGATGTTGTCATCCTTGTTCATAATAATACCTCATTAATAAGTAATAAATATTCCAAATATATTAACAATTTCAATTATTCATAAATTTAATAATATTTATGCATTAACAAGCAGGGGTCTAAAGGGATAAGACAATGGCTGATAAATTGATGTACATCCCCAATGATGATACACAAACTTTTCCCTTCTGTAGATAACAATTAAAGGTTTAAACGTAATGAACCAACCAATCAAATTCAATAATGGTCATCAATTATGATGCATACAATTACCCCTCATATATATCACAATTATTGGTTGAAACGTTTGAATACTCAACTTAATGAACCAACCAATCAAAATGCACTCGAGTCCACAAAGTTATTAAGCAAACGAATAAGAAAACGTTAATATGAAACTTTGGGTACTTATGTAATAAACAGTCCAATGTCCCCTCCTTGGTGAAATTAATGGGTCAATTAGAATTAAGGCATAATTATTACCAGGAATACCTTTGAGTACCAACCGTCTATTTAAACTAGCGGCTACGTCCCTAGAAGCCTCTAGGGGCACTTGAAGTAAGGGGTGAAGCGATTGTCCTCCCCCCCCCCCACCCATTTATTATTGTTTTAAATAGAAATTCAAAGTTTATGTGCATCCCCAATGATGATACACAAATATACTCCTCCTGTAGATTACAATTACTCAACTCTATAAACCAACAAACTTTAATAGTTATTTCTTGCATCGTATTATAAACGGCTTTCCGCGGATATAAAATGTACAATTAAAAGATTAAAACTAGTTTTTTTAGCCCCGAGATGCCGGAGGCACCGGCTAAAAAAACTGGTTTTAATCTTTTGATTGTACATTTTTATATTCGTAGAAAGCTGGATATAATACGATGCTAGACATAGTTTTTTCGTATGGATGAGAACCGGTTCCTTTCCACCGGATTCAAATGAATACGAGAATAGTTATTTCTCGCATCGTATTATAAACGGCTTTCCGTGGATATAGAATGTACAATTAAAAGATTAAAACTGGTTTTAATCTTTTGATTGTACATTTCTATATTCGTAGAAAGCTGGATATAATACGATGCTAGACATAGTTTTTCATATGGATGAGAACCGGTTCCTATCCACCGGATTCGAATGAATACGAGAAACTTCATTAAAATTCCCCATAGTTGTTAAGCCAACGAATAAGAAAACTTTATTATAAAAATTTGGGGACTAGTGTAATAAACATCCCAATGTCCCCCCCCCCCTCCTCCCCCCCTCACTAATTACTTATGTTTAATTGTAATAACTAATATATATGCTAATTATGTAAATTAAGGGGGGGGGGAGGGGCAATGGGGGTTAAATCATTCTTAATCTTTTTTCTACCCCCAGTAGGAAGAATATACAGGGAGGGAGGGTACACTAGACTGTAAATTATACTGGTACCCAAAGTTTTATAACCACCTTTTCTTATTTGTGGGCTTAACAACTTTGGGGAATGTTATGGAATTTTGATTGTTGGTTCATTTAGTTGAGTGTCTAAACGTTTCTACCACTAATTGTATCCTACAAAGGGGTTAATTTTATGTATCATTATTGGGTATGTACATCAATTTATCGGTCATGGTCTTATCCCTTTAGATCCCTAGTAGCCGCTAGTAAATAAATAAATTGATATGATTTATATAATTCTGTGTTTGTACATTTCTTGGTCTCAAGAATCTAGAGGGGTAAGACAATAGACGATTAATTTTGTGTATCCTTAATTATTATGAACAAAATTATTAGGCCAACGTGTGAAGAATAAAACTTTGAGTGTTAGAATATTTTATACTTCAATGTTCCCTCCCCTCCCGTCCTGGTTCCCAATAGCTTTAATTTCCTTATAATAAACTTCGCCCCTAGCCTCTAGGGGCTTTGCCCTAAGAGTTGATCAAAAAAAATTTAGGCAAATTTCGTAAAAGGACCAAGAAAATCTTCTGCATAAAAAAGGACCAAGGAAATCTTCTGCATAAAAAAAGGACCAAGGAAATCTTCTGCAAAAAAAAAAAATGGGAGGTATTTTTTTATTTTTTGGGGGGTTGGGGGTGTCCCAGCCCCCAAGAAATAGCCTAAAACCACCACAGGACCAGTAGGTATATTCCTTATAGAGTAGAATCCGATCTGTTCAGTGGTTACCGAGATCTTAAGCTTCAGACGGATGGACGGACGGACGGACAGACAGACAGACAGACAGACAGACATCAAGCTACTTTGTATTATAGATAAGACCTGGGAGGGAGGGGACATTGGGTTGTTTATGACACTATTCCCCAAAGTTTTATGATAACGTTTTCTTATTCGTTGACATAACAAATTTGGGACTTGATTGGTTGGTTCATTAGGTTTGCTTCAAAACATTTCAACCACTAATAAAAATCTACAGAAGGGATAAATTTGTGTAACATCATTGGGGATGTACATCAATTTATCAGCAATTGTCCTATCCCTTTAGATTCCTGGAACATACACACACAAAAAAGAACCATATTGGCTCGGCAGTTAGCGAGATCCTTTATATATAATTTATATATGTCAATGTACGTCTGGATTAGTATGCTTCGCTATTTATCTATGTTTTCATCCTTGTAAAAAGCGAAGTTTTTCTATAATTAGGGTCGGTCCGTACGTTCGTCCGTAACGGATAGCTCTTTTCGTTAATTTTGGCATGTTATAATTGACCTATCGATTTTAAACTTTGCGTGGCGATTCCTGTAGAAGTTCGGTACGAGTTAGAAAGCCAAGCAACTCTATAATCGTTACCAGAAAGTCCGTACGTCCATTTTAAACATGTTGCTTTTTAAATTTTATTAACAAAAAAATTTATGTGATAAAATTATCCGATTGATCGGATTTTTGGAATACTTATTCCTAGGCCAACAAAGTACATTGCTATAAGCAAAGCATCTCTATAATCAAGTCTTAAAAATGTAAGTATGTCCTTAAACAATATCCTATATCTAAGCAGTTTTTTAACTTATTTACTTACAATTTTTTTTTCGTTCTACTCTATACATTTAGATTCTGTTTATTTAGTCCTGACACTCCAATTAATGTTCGTTTGTCCTACCATTTCAGAACTGAGCTTTTATGGAAGTTGTCATCCTTGTTTTTTCTCTATTTTAGTTTAGCAATATAAGCAATATTTCTGTTTTCAGAGAAAAAAAAATCAGCAATCCAGAGGTGGATTCTTAAAAAAAATTTGCCCCACCTATCGCTTAGTGGGGCAAAATTGTTTTCGTAAAAAATCCTCCAAAATCACATAAAAAAATACAAAAATTTAATTAAATCTTATGTTAATAACCCTTCTATGATTTTGTTTAATTTTTGTAGATTTTTAATGTGATTTTGGTGGATTTTTCATGAAAAAATTTTGCCCCACTAAGCGATTAGTGGGGCCAATTTTTTTTAAATATCCACCTCAGGTCAAATATCTAAAGAAATACGACAATGGCTGATAAATTAATGTACATCGCCAATAATTATATCCCTTGTGTAGGGGTTGAAGCATTCACACATTAAAATTAATACAAATACCGATCAAAGATTGAATAGCGCCTATGGACTAGAATCCCGTTCTAATGAAACTGAAATTAAACTTAAAATTTAGATTTTAATATCAGTGGAAAATTGTCTGTAATACGATGCTATACATGATTTTTTAGTATGGCTGAGAACCGGTTCTAATCCAGCGGATATTAATCGGTTTTGATTGGTTGGTTAATTAAGTTGCGTGTTCGAACGTTTCAATCACTAATTCTAATCTACAGAAGGGGTAATTTTAAGTATCGTCATTTGGGGTGTACATCAATTAATCGGCCATTGTCTTATCCCTTTAGATTCCTGGGGTAAGTAATAAATATAATAGATCTAATTTATTTTTTTTTGTCAGAAAATTATTGAACATCTGTATATCTATCTATCTATTTTCATGTATTTTCCTATAATATAAAGTAGTAAGCGTTTTTTGTCTGTCCCGAAGGATCTCGCTAACCGCTAAACCGATATTGTTCTTCTTTACAGTGAAGCTTCTTATAGGTCCTAGGAAGGTTTTAAACTATTTTTGGGGAGGGTGTCTTCGCCTTCTCTTTTAAAACTTAAATTTAAATGGGATTAGGTCGAGTTTTCCCCCTCCTACCTTAAGTGTCCCTTGATGCTTCTAGGGGGCGTAGCCGCTAGTAAATACAGTAACATGATGTTTTTTTGACTGTCTGTTTGTCTGTCTGTCTGTCTGTTTGTCTGTCTGTTTGTCTGTCTGTTTGTCTGTCTGTTTGTTTGTCTGTTTGTCTGTCTGTTTGTCTGTCTGTTTGTCTGTCTGTTTGTCTGTCTGTTTGTCTGTATGTTTATCTGTCTGGAAAAAAAGTTTTATTTTTTTTATATTAACAACGTTTTCTATATTTATCCCCTAGCAGAATTCTGTAACTATACTGAGAGACAGACGGATAATCCATAATTTTGATGTTTAACAGTCAATAGAGTCCATGTGTCCATCTAGCCGTACGGAATAAACTGACTTATTGACAGACAGACAATGTTAACTATACAAAAACTTCGCTAATAAAATCTTTTTTAATAAAATATGTTTGTGGAAAAAAAACATAAAAAAGCTAGTATTACAATAAAAAAAAAACATTGTTTGCTGAAAGCTGTGTTGTTTATTTTATATCAGAGAGAGAGAGGGGACAATAGGCTGTTTATTACACTAGGCCTCAAAGTTTTTTAATTCGTTGGCTTAACAACTACGGCGACTATAGTGAATTTTGATTGGTTGATTCTTTAACTTGAGTGAACAAATATTTCAACCACTAATTTTAGAGAACGTGTAATTAATAATTATTGGGGATGTATATCAATTTATCGTCCATTGTCTTATCCCTTTAGATCCTTAATTTTACATTCATGTTCATAATTAGCGCGGCAAAAAAAGCCAAAAAATCCACGAAAATTTAGATAAAAACCTTCACAAAATCACAAAACGTTTAATAAGCTTTCCTGTAAAGGTCATTCATTATCCTATTGTATAAAGTAGTAAGCTTTTTTTTGTCTGTAGCGAAGGATTTCGCTAACCGCTGAACCGATAGAGTTCTCCTTTAAAATAAAGCATTTTATATGATCATGGAAGGTTTATATTTTAAGGGAGGGTATCTCCACCATCCAAAGATAGATTTTTTTCCTTTTTCCTTTTTTTTCAAGTGCTCCTAGAGGCCTCTAGGGGCGTATCCGCTAGTGGTTTATAAATATATATATATATTATTACTTGGACGTTGCACTAGATTTTCATGCACTCTGATAAAGTAATGTTACCCCCTAAACAACGATACCCCCATCAACCTTATTATACCATCACCTCCTCTTATACTAAATGAGGTCCACATTAACAAGCTAAATTGACGACAAATTTTCCCCTGTCAATATAACCATTCGTACAGACAAACATAAAGTTTAAAAAATGAGTAACTTTGCTCCTAACACTGATAGTATATTTGGGATGTTTGTTAGGGAGGGAGGGAACATTGGGCTCTTTATTACACAAGTCCCCAAAGTTTTATAATAACATATCTTATTCTTTAGCTTGATAATTTTGGGAACTTTTATTGAATTTTATTGAATTTCAAACTTTGCATGGAGATTCCTGTAATATAGTTCGGTACTATTTAGAAAGCGTAGCAACTCTATAATCACTACCAGAATGTCCGTACGTCCGTTTTAGACATGTTAATTTTCAACTTTTTTAACAACACATTTTTATGTGATAAAACAAACCGATTGATTTGATTTTTTAAATATAAATTCCTAGGACAACAAAGTACAATGTTATAAGCGAAGCATATCTAATCAAGTACTAAACTTGTAAGTATGTCCTTAAACAATATCCTGTATTTAAGCAGTTTTTCAACAAATTTACTTATAATTTTGCTTTGACTGTTATATATTTATATTCTGATTATTCAGTTCTGACACTCTTCAAGTGTTAATGTCCGTTTGTCCTACCGTTGCAGTGCTTCGCTTTTATGGATGTTGTCATCCTTGTTTATTGTTAGTTTAACAACTTTAGGAACTTTTATTAAATTTATATTGGTTGTTTTTTATTAAGTTGAGTGACCAAACGTATCAACCACTAATTATAATATAAAGAAAGGATAATTTTGTGCATAATCATTGGAGATGTACATCAAATTATAGGCCATTGTCTTATCCCTTTAGATCTCTGATTATATAAACAGGTGTAAGAATATAATATAGCTTATTAAACATACATACATAGATGGATATAGAATATACATACGTGGATATTGTTACAGGGTAATTTTGCCATAAAGGGGTAGTTTCACAAAATGCATTTGAACTTAATTTAATGAACCACATATTTTTTGCTAGCGTTGAGTTAAATTATATGTATATGGCATATATTTGAAAGAATTTCAATTTTCTACCACGTAGTTTTTAAAATATCAAGACTTGAAAATCGTCTTTTTGTGATATATGCAATTTAAAAAGACGATTTTCAAGTCTTGATATTTTAAAAACTACATGTTAGAAAATTTAAATTCTTTCAATTACATGCCATATAAATGCAGTTTAACCAATTAACCAGGAAAAAATATGCGGTTCACTAAATTAAGTTCAGATGCATTTCGTGAAACTACCCCTTTGGGCTGCTAATATAGTACCTAGATATTGGTCAATACGATTAACCAGGGCAAGGGGAGGGGATGGGGTAAAGTAAAGGGGGTAAGGGATCTAAAGGGATAAGACAATAAATTTATCTACAAACCCAATGTTAATAAACAAAATTATCCCTTCTCTAGATAAAAATTAGTGGTTGAAACGTTTAAACGCTCAACTTGATGAACGAACAATAAAAGTCCCCAAAGTATAATCTAAGTGAACGAATAAGAAAACGTTATTATACAACTTTGAGGGGAAAGTGTAATAAACAGCTCATTGTCCCCTCTCTCTCTCGGACTATATCCATATATTCTATATCCATACAAGTATATATATGTGTGTGTGTATTTGTGTGTATGTGTGTGTATGTGTGTGTGTGTGTGTGTATGTGTGTGTGTATGTGTATATGAAGACCTTTAGCAAATAACAGGAAAAAAGGAACTGTTTTTAGTGTTTTTAAAAATCCAACATTTTTACACTATTTACACATTTCAAATACTTTTTAATCTTTATAAATTATGAAAAATCAAAAAAAAGTCTGTTATATCTTGAAGTATTAAGTTTTTTCTTAGTCATACTGAAAAATTATGTCTAGCATTGTATTGTATCTAGTTCTCTATGAATATTAAAAAGAGAGATTTTCCCAAAGTGTTTTAATAACATTTTCGAACACAGTAATAGTGTCTGACTTATTATGACGTAACAAAAAAAATTAGCCAATGAGAGGCCGTTATTGACCAATGGTGAAATTTATAGTGGCCTCTCATTGGCTATTTTTTTTTGTTACGTCATAATAAGTCAGACACTATTACTGTGTTCGAAAATGTTATTAAAACACTTTAAAACACTAACAAAAAAAATTAGCCAATGAGAGGCCGTTATTGACCAATGGTAAAATTTATAGTGGCCTCTCATTGGCTAATTTTTTTTGTTACGTCATAATCAGTCATACACTATTACTGTGTTCTACATTTTCTTATTCGTTGGCTAACCTACTATGGGGACTTTTACACAATTCTGATTAGTTGGTTTATTCAGTATAGTGTTCAAAGGTTTCAACCACTAATTCAATCTTCAGAAGGGTTAATTTTGTATTTCAACATTGGGGATGTACATTCATTTATCGGCTATTGTCTTATCCCTTTAGTTCCTTAAGTTCTACCATAAAATCTTCACTTAACTTTTCCTTTATCCCATTGAAAAAAAACACACTTAGACATGCTGTAATCTACAGGGAGGGAGGGAATATTGGGCTGTTTATTACACTAGTCCCAAAAGTTTTATAATAACATTCACTTATTCGTTGGCTTAACAACTTTGGGGAATCCAATTTGAGTGTCCAACATTTCAACCTCTAATTTTAATCTAAAGAAGGGATAATTTTTTGCTTAATCATTGGGGATGTTTAGAATTTATCGACCATTGTCTTATCCCTTTAGATCCCTGTGTATTATAACATAATATTAACAGGAAAGAATTCAACTGTTATTCTTGGGACATTAAGATTTCTGGAACAGCTACTTAGGCATACATGGGATTAAAATACTTCTTACTGTTAGGTAAACACTTGATAGATAGATAAGTAGATATGGGTACCAGTGTAATTTATAATATAGTGTCCCCTCCCTCCCCTATAAAACATCCATCTGAGATACTAAGACCTCTAGGGTCATTTTAAAATATGGGAGGGTATAATTTTCATACCTATTCCCCTACCCCTTTACCACCTACAAAAATCTTTAATATTAGTCCGGCAATTGCGAGATCTTAATGGATAAACAAAAAATCCATACTACTTGAAGGGATGGAATATTAGACCATGCATTCCCAAAGTTTTAAAACATATGCTCTTTATCTAGATAAAGGATTTAAATATTCAAAAGTTGTACATCATAATGGGGGGTGTACAACATAAATTTATCATCCATTGTCTTATCCCTTTAGATCCTTGGTGTACTTTATTAAATCTGTAATCATAACAAGGGGTAATTTTGTTAATTGTAATTGATTGTGTAAATATATTGTCTATTGTCTTATTGGGGTGTAGTCCCTTTCGTGGCAAAGCCTCTTAAGGGGCGATTTTGCAATCACCTAACCAAACTTAACCTAGCCTAACCTAAAATAACCTATTAAAAGCTACTGTAAAAATACGACGAATCGCCCCTTAAGAGGCGTTGTCACGAAAGGGACTATACCCGTCTTAATATTCCTGGATAATTCTAAAATAGCCTGCGGCATTTTAGCTGCTGACGTGCGGCTGCCGAGCCCTATCTACTTTCATAAATTAAGTTGTCCCAATGTCTACTTTCACAGGGAGGGAGGGAGGGGACATTGGGCTGTTTAATACACTAGTCCCCAAAGTCTTTTAATAACATTTTCTTATTCGTTAGCTTAACAACCTTGGGGACTTTTATTGAATTTTTATTAGTTGGTTCATTCAGTTGAGTGTTCAAATGTTTCAACCCCTAATCTTAATCTACAGAAGGGGTAATTTTGTGTATAATTATTGGATATGTACATCAATTTATCGGCCATTGTCTTATCCCTTTACATACCTGACTATGTTTACTTTCATGTTATATATATTTCACGCAAGAATTTAGAGAACAAAATATTGGAAATTTTCCAGTGCGGCTTTGAAACCGATTAATATCCGCTCTGGATTAGAACCTGTTCTAAGCCATACAGAAAAATCTTGTATAGCATGGTATTACAGATAATTTCATACTAAAATTAAGATAAATATCATATTATTATACTAATTAATACCAGTTTTGTTAACCTGGGCCTGTGATTTATAACTTTTTTAATAACATTTTTTTATGTGACATAATTAACCGATTGCACTGATTTTTGGAATACTTATTCCTTATACAACAAAGTATTGTGCTATAAGCGAAGCATCTCTATAATCAAGTCCTATAAATATAAGTAAACACTATCCTGTATTTAAGTAGTTTTTCAACAAATTTACTTAATTCAATTTTGTTTTGACTTTTATACATTAATATTCTAATTATTCAGTTCTGACACTCTACAAGTGTACTAGCCCTGCGGGGTAACCTAGTTCCCGATG
The DNA here is from genome assembly GCF_053477335.1 of Acartia tonsa. NCBI lineage: Eukaryota > Metazoa > Arthropoda > Copepoda > Calanoida > Acartiidae > Acartia > Acartia tonsa. The sequence goes on from NC_137274.1 coordinate 20,948,028, forward strand.
TAACCTAATCTTAAGAGCCCTTAATTTATAAACAAACAAAAATCTACCCCACTCCCCTTATTAAAAAGTTATTCAAAACTGGCGGCTTCAAATTATAATTGGCTTTATACTCACATATCATTTTCGGAAAGTATATACTTTCCGGAAGCCAATCTTTATGAGGAAGGTATTTTTAGAAAGGGGAAAATGTGTAGAAAACACCCATGTAAATTAGAAAATCCGCAGAAACCATTTTTAAAAGTTATTGGCAAACATTTGCAATGTTAATTTGCAAAATTAATTTTATGCCCTAAATGACATATTCTGAAATAAATCTTTTATGAAAGTTTATTATCTTTGAGTTTAGGACATGCTTAAGACGTAAAAAATATTTTCAGTGTTACTTTTTTCGCCCTACATGTGAAAAAAGGCATTACTCACATTTTATTATAGAAAATTGCATATAAACAAAATAATTATTTTTTTCTACAGTCAACACAAAAATTGGCATAAAATCTTTCATTTTAAATGTAAAAGTCAGATAAAGAATCCTTGTTAGAGCAAATAAAGTGCAAAAAGTAACCAAGACGTTTTAGCAAAGTATGAATATCTAATGAAATAGATACTTTTAAATTTTGATATACATATCAGATAAAAATATATAAAAAAGAGATCAAAAACTATAAAACAAGGTATATATTTTTTTCACTCTGTCACTGAATAAAAAGCACTTTTAGGTTTGATTTTAACTAATGCAGCACTTAAACACTCATTTTTCAAGGTAAATAAACAAAATAAATGCAATTATACAATTAAGTCAGTTTAATAATACAGTAAGCCTTTTTGTAGCAATTTTTTTGTTGTTGAAATTATTCTTTATTTCTATAATAAATTGTATTAAAATCTAATGATTTGAAAATTCGTAATTAAGAACTTCATTTTTACACTGTTTTGACATATAAATTACAAAGAAAAAGATTAAATTCTTTAAGTTTGAATAATACTTTATATATTTACATAATAAAAACATTAAAATTGTTAAAGATTAAAAAAAAAGATAAAAATAAGTAATTTTTAAAATCATTTTGTGTCGTCTTCATAAACTATTTCCACTTTTATATTTTAGTCTGGTAGAATTCATAATTATAAATAACCTTTCTTAAGCATATATTTGTTTTATTGAAATCAATTATAAGAATGTAAAACATTTTTTGATTGATTTAATATTAACAACTCACCTAACATTTTGTTATTTTACTTTTTTTTGAAACTCTTTTATTCTTATTAATAATTCTATTTAACACAAAAAGCTCATAGGGAGTTGATAACCTTTATTTCTTGCTTTGTATTCTAATCAGGTATTTTATTTGACTATTTTTTAAAAAACTATACAGCATGCATGTTTGTGTCAATAATGAAGACATTACGGGTTTTTATGTACAAAAATTTGTTTAAAAGCAAGAAAAAAATATAATCTTTCTTTCTTTTCGTAGTTTTATATATGTCTGTATTTTGGTTTCTAAAAAAAGTACTATACCAACAAACATGCATGCCTGAAAATTAGTTTCAATATTCGTATTAAACAGGAAAAAGAAACTAAGTCGTCGTTATAATTATTGTTTGTCATTTTTGGTGTAAGGTTTTTTTTTAATGAAACTTTTTTGGATCTCGTGAATTCGATTTCTGCGGATTTTCTGGTTGCCAGAAATGAAATCTACGCATCTTTTTTAGCTAGATGGCATTTGTCTGGTTAAGATTGGATAAAAAATTCTTTGGTTGGTTAAATTTAATAAGTGTGTACTGGGAAGGGTAGAAAAATAGCTTTAAACCCCCCAAAGAATTAAATCTAAAAATTATGTTTCCTAGCATCCCAGGACTTATGTTAAGCTTCCCTTCAATTGGAGGACTCTATTGGTTCAGTAGTTAATGAAATCTAAAGCTTCAGACTAAAAAAACTTTTCAGGTTATTTAATTTTCTATGTATGCAAGAATTTCATGTTGTTTCAAGGTGTTCGTACACATTTGCAGATAAATTATAAAAGCAAGTCAATAATTATAAAGTAACAGGATGTATGTCTGTTTGTACTAAAGGATCTTGCTATTAGCTGATCCAATATGGTTCTCCATTATGTAGCTGTAGTTTCCATTAGCTTGTAGGTCCTGGGAAGGTTTATAACTATTTTTGGGAGGGTACCACTACCCTCCCAAGATAAATCTTACCTAAAAAAATTTTTACTTTTTAAAACATAAATTGAAACTCAAACCCACTAGCTCAATTAGATGCATAGCTGCAAGTAATATATGAAGGAGTAACGTTTTTTTTTATTTGGGAAGTTTTAAAATGGTTTTAAGGTAATTTCAAATTTAAAAATTGTATCAGAAATTAAGAGAGAGAGAGAAAAAAGGAGAAATAGCTACAGAGAATGAGAATAAAACGAGAAAGAAAGAGAGAAAGAAAAGAAAGAAATATAAGTGAGAGAGTGAGAAAGAGAAAGAGAGAGAGAGAGAGAGAGAGAGAGAGAGAGAGAGAGAGAGAGAGAGAGAGAGAGAGATAGTGAGAGAGAGAGAGAGAGAGAAAGAGAGAAAGAGAGAGAGAGAAGAAGAGAAAGAGAGAGAGAGAGAGAGAGATAGAGAGAAAGAGAGAGAGAGAGAGAGAGAGAGAGAGAGTGAAAGAGAGAGAAAGAGTGAGCGGAAAGAGAGAGAGAGAGAGAGAGAGAAAGATAGAAAGGAGGAGACAAAGTTAGAGATTAATTTCTGCTGAAACATTTGGACACAAGTAAGTGCTAACTCCAAGGATCTAAAGGGATAAGACAATGGCCGATAAATTAATGTACATCCCCAATGATGATAAATAAAATTATTCCTTCTGTTTATTACAATTAGGGCTTGAAAAGTTCCCAAAAATATTAAGGCAACATCAAATCATTAGGAAATCATTATTAAAACACTTTGGGGACAAGTGAAATTGTATATTAATATTATTGGTTAAAAAGTTTTGACACTGATAATTTAAATTAAGATTTTGATAAAAAGTACCTAAATTAATGAAGAATTATATGACTTTGGGTACCAGTGTAATTAACATCCCAATGTCCCCTCCCTCCCTGACCTTGCTAGTGTTGACACCTTAGAATTTCAAACAAATATATGAGGTAAAAAAAATCTGGGAGGGAGGGGACAATGGTCTTTTTATTGTACTAGTCCCCAAAGTTTTAAAATAACGTTTTCTTATTCGTTGGCTCAAAAACTCTAGAAACTTTTGAAAATTTATATATTGGTTGGTTCATTTAGTTGAATATTCAAACGTTTTGACCATTAATGGGGTAGTTTTGTGTATCATCATTGGGGATTTACAATATTATATCGACCACTGTCTTATATCCCTTTAGATTCCTGTCAAAAGGATGACATCATACATAGAAATCGAAGCTCAGCATATCAGACAGACGAACAGACAAACATTGACAATTATGAAGTCTGATAAAAATCAAACTAAAATGGTCACAAAAAAGGACATACTTACATTATTAGAATTATCAATTATAAAGATGCTTAGCTTATGACATTGTGCTTAGTTGTCATAGGAATGTTTAAAATATCCCCATTTACAAAGTTGTACCTAATTTTTACATTAATCATCGTGCAAAGCGTGAAATCCATGAGTCGATTTGTAATTTGAAGATTTTTTTTTAAATTTTGGAAGATTTATTATAATTTATTTTTATAGATATTTTTTCGGTTTTTAATCCTTCTGTAGATTAAAATTTTTGATTTTTACTGACGAAGACCAAACTGCATAAATTTTGTGTCACTTTTGATTCCTGTGACGTCATAAATTGAGGAAGAAGTGGGAAAAAAAACCTAAAAAAGAGATGGAGAATATGACGCCAAAAGTGGAGCAAAAGTTATGCAGTTTGGTCTTTGTCATTTTTACTCAACATATAAATTTTAAAGCTCTTACTTTAAAATAACTTTTCAGGACATTAGACTTTAAATTAGACTAGTAACCAAACTTTAATAATCAACTTCTCTTATTTGTTGGCTTTTATTGTATTGTACATCAATTTAATGTCCATTGTCTTATCCCTTAAGATCCCTGCTTTTAAATGAGAATTGATTGAGCGATCTAAAGAGATAAGACAATGGCCGATAAATTGATGTATATTCCCAATGATGTTACACAAAAATACCACTTCTGTAGACTACGTTTAGTGGCTGAAACATTTGGACACTCAAATAAATGAAGCAACCAATCCAAATTTAATAAAAGTCCCCAAGGTTGTTTAAAAATGTTTGTTTAAGACTTTGGGGACTAGTGTAATAAACCGCCCACTGTCCCCTCCCTCCATGTAGGTGATGAATGTTTTTAGAAAGGAATGAGTTATAAACAAATAAAACAAATTCACGGACACAACAAAGTACGGACCTCCCAAAGTAAGAGGAATCAGGGATTTAAAGGGATAAGACAATGGCCAATAAATTAATATCAATTCCCAGTGATGATTCACAAAATAACCTCTTCTGTAGATTTATATTAGTGGTTGAAACGTTTGAACACTGAACTTAATGAGCAATGAATCAAAATTCACTCAAGTCCCCTAAGTTGTTAAGCCAACAAATAAGAAATTGTTATTATAGAACTTTGGGGACTAGTGTAATAAATAGCCCATTGTCCCCTCTCTTTCTACAAATAAGTAGCCACTAGTCTATTGATAAATAATTAATAGTTACTTGTATATTTCTGCAGATATAAAATGTACAATTATAAGATTAAACCCAGTTTTCAAGCCCCGAGATGCCGAAGGCACGAGCAAAAAAAAATGGTTTTAATCTAATGATCGTACATTTTTATATTCATAGAAAACTGGATATAATACACTGCTAGACATAATTTTTCAGTATGGATAAGAACCGGTTTTAATCCACCGGATATTTATCAGTTTTGAAGCAATACAAGAATATTTTTTTTTTGCATCGTATTATAAAAAGCTTTCCACGGATATAGAGTGTACAATTATAAGATTAAAACCAGTTTTTTAAGCCCCAAGATGCCTAGGGCACGGACTAAAAAAATGGTTTTAATCTTATCAGTGTACATTATTATTTTCGTAGAAAGCTGGATATAATACGCTGCTAGACATAATTTTTCAGTATGGATAAGAACCGGTTTTAATCCACCGGATATTAATCAGTTTTGAAGCGATACAGGAATAGTTATTTCTCGCATTGTATTATAAACAGCTTTCCGCGGTTTTAATCTTATGAGTGTACATTATTATTTTCGTAGAAAGCTGGATATAATACGCTGCTAGATATAATTTTTCAGTATGGATAAGAACTGGTTCTAATCCACCGGATATTAATTAGTTTGAAAGTGATAAAGGAATAGTTATTTCTTGCATTGTATTAAAAACAGCGTTCCACCGTTTTAATCTTATGATTGTACATTTTTATATTTGTAGAAAGCTGGATATAATATAATGCTAGACATAGTTTTTTCGTATGGATGAGAACCGGTTCCTATCCACCAGATTCGAATGAATACGAGAAATTCTATTCTAACCCTCCGCTATCAGAAGAACAGTGCACATTAAAATTTCTGGGAACTTTTGCGGACTAAAAAAACAAGGAAAACAACATCCATAAAAAGCGTGCTCAATGATCAGCAATAAAAAAAAATTTACGCCTATCTCTAAAAATAGCTAAGAAAATTACGCTTCCCCAAAGGCATTGCGTTTAAATTCTCTCTAAATTTTATAAAAATGTACGAAATTATTTATTCTAGGGGCATGCGATTGACTTTTTAATTTTAAAAAAATGAGAAGGGAGGGATTTTAAAATGGGTAATTTCTCTTGAGAGGGTTGAGGTATCTTTTCAAAAATATTTCTAGGACCTTTAAGAAGATTCATTGTAAAGGAGTTCCAGAACAGTACAGCGGTTAAGGAGATCTTAATCTACAAACACGCATCAACAAACAGACAGACAGAAAGACATCCTGTTACTTTAATATAAAAAACGACAAACGTTGGTGCCTTAAAACAAGAATTCATTATGAAAAAACTTTGTGTTAAAACAAAGATGACAACATCCATTAAAGCGAAGCTCTAAAATCAGAAGGAAGGACAAACGAGCATTAACTCTCATAAAGTGTCAGAACTTAATAAGCAGAATATTAATTTGTACGTCTAAACAAAATTGTACATACATAAATACAGGATACAATAAAAGGACATACTTTCAATTTTTGGATTCAATTATAGAGTTGCTTCACCTAAAATAGTTTACCTTGTTGTCCTAGGAATCATTATTCCAAATATCAGGTGAATAGAATTATTATATCATACAAAATTTGTTGTCAAAAAAGTAAAAAAGAATAGCAGCATGTTTAAAACGGATGGACGTACGGACTTCCTGGTAACGATTATAGAGTTACTACGCTTTCTTAATTGTACCTAACTGTTATAGGAATCAACATGCAACATTTAAACATACAGATTTTCGTATAGACGGACGGACGTGCGGACGGAAAGACCCTAATTATAGAAATGCTTGGCTCTTAAAAACTTTGCGTTAAAAATGTTTTTCTTTCATTAATAACTTTCAATTTAAGAATGTCTTTGTGTACAGGGATCTAAAGGGATAAGACAATGGCCGAAAAAATGTTGTACATCCCTAATGATAATAAACAAACTTGCCCCTTCGATAGATAACAGATAGTGGTTGAAACGTTTAGACACTCAACTAACCAATCGAAATTCAATAAAAGTCCCCAAAATTGATAAGCCAACTAAAAAGACAATGTTATTATAAACTTTGGGGACTAGTGTAATATACAGCTCAATGTCCCCTCCCCCCCAGCTTTGTGTGGCACCAGGGAGTTGAAGGGATAAGACATTGGACAATAAATTGATCCACGTCCCCAATGTTTATAAACAAAAAAACCTATATAATGAACTAGCGGCTACGCCCCTAGAGGAATCTAAAAGTTTTTTTCTATTTACGTTAAGATTAGCTGTATATTAAAAGTGTTTTTTTTCGATTTTTCAAATTCACAAAGCTTTGGGTACTAGTGTAATTTAAATGGTCAAATGTCCCCTCCCGGCCTCCCTGATAAGGACAATAGAATTTAAACAAGGATGACAACATCCTTAAAAGCGAGGCTAATCTTTCTATAATACAAAGTAGAATGATGTCTGTCCGTCTGTCTGTCTGTCCGTCCCTTAAGATCTCGGTAACCAATGAACCGATCGGATTCTACTCTTCAGGGAATATACCAACTGTTCCTGTGTTGGTTTTAGGATATTTTCTTGGGGGGGGTGGGACACCCCCAACCCCTCCAAAAACAAAAACAAAATCCCCCTCCCCCTTTTTTTACTGAAGATTTAAGATTTCCTTGGTCCTTCTTTTACGAATTTCGCCAAAAATTTTTTTGATCACCTCTTGGGGCAAAGCCCTAGAGGCTAGGGGCGAAGCCGTTATTATATTTAAAAGTAACAGGATGTATTTCTGTCTGCGTGTACTAAAGCATCTCGATAATTGCTAGCCCAAAATAGTTCTATTTTCAGTGATGCTATACATAGGTCCTGGAAAGGTTTGTAACACTTTTGGGGATTTTTATAAATGTTGGATTTTATTTAGTAGATTTTTTTATCGTTGGAAGATTTTTTATTCGTTTCAAAATTAATATCAGATAAAAGAACTTATTTCAAAATTATAAAAAGGCAACCAAATTTTTTCGCCAACGAGTCTAAGAGTATTTTTTTTCATGTTAGTTTTATAAGAAAACATTTTTTTTAGGGAAGGAGGATTTTTTTCCGCTAGAAAACCAAATCGGTGCAGCAGTTAGCAAGATCTTGAGAAAATATTCTCTTTCTATCTCGTTTTCCACAGGGATCTAAAGGGATAAGACAATAGACTAAAAATTGGTATGCATTCCTAGTTCAATGTATAAAAAACTTTGGGTACCAACATTATTTATAGTATAACGTTTATAAAACTTTGGGTGCCAATATAATTTACAGTCCAATGTATATAAAACTTTGGGTACCCATGTAATTTATAGTTCAATGTATATAAAACTTTGGGTACCAATGTAATTTAAAGACCAATGTATAAAAAACTTTGGGTACCAACATAATTTATAGTATAACGTGTATAAAACTTTGGGTACCAAATAATTTACAGTTTCATGTATATAAAGCTTTGGGGACCAATATAATTTGCAGTCAAATGAATAAAAACTTTGGGTACAAATATAATTTACAGTCCAAGGTATATAAAACTTTGGGTACCAATAAAATTTAAAGTATAATGTACATAAAACTTTGGGTACCAACATTACTTTTAGTATAACGTTTATAAAACTTTGGGTACCAAAGTAATAAAGTAATCTACAGTTCAATGTATATAAAACTTTGGGTACCAAATAATTTACAGTCAAATGATTATAAAACATTGAGTACCAAATAATTTACAGTTTCATGTATATAAAACTTTGGGGAATAAAATAATTTGCAGTCAAATGAATAAAAACTTTGGGTACCAATATAAATTACAATCCAATATATATAAAACTTTGGGTACCATATAATTTACAGTCCAATGTAATTAAAACTTTGGGTACTAATATAATTTACAGTTTAATGTATATACTTTGGGTACCAAAATTATTTATAGTATAACGTTTATAAAACTTTGGGTGCCAATGTAATTTACAGTCCAATGTATAAAAAACTTTGGGTGCCAACATTATTTATAATATAACGTTTATAAAACTTTGGGTACCAATAAAATTTACAGTGTTATGTATTTAAAACTTTGGGTACTAAATAATTTACAGTTCAATGTATATAAAACTTTGGATACCAATGTATTTTACAGTCAAATGTATATAAAACTTTGGGTACCAACATTATTTATAGTATAACGTTTATAAAACTTTGGGTACCAATTGTAATTTACAGTCCAATGTATTTAAAACTTTGGGTACCAAATAATTTACAGTTTCATGTATATAAAAATTTGGGGACCAATATAATTTGCAGTCAAATGAATAAAAAACTTTGGGTACCAATATAATTTGCAGTCAAATGAATAAAAACTTTGGGTACCTACATGATTTACCAATATCCCCTCCATCCCCTGCTTCCTCTCCCTAAGGAATAATAAACAATAATTTTAGTGAAATAGAAAAAAAGATTTCTAGTAATTCATAAAAGTATATTTTCACAGTAGAATTTTGGTTCAGTAGTTAGCGAGATTTTTCGCTACACAGAGATAGACAGTCTGAAAGATATCCTGTTACTTTAGGGAGTTGGGGAGGGAATTGGTAGCTCCCTCCCAAAAAATAGCTATAAACCTTCTCAGGACCTATGAGAAGCTACATTGTAAAGGAGAACCATATTGGTTGAGCAAGATCCTTCGGTACAGACAGACACATAAAAATCCATATATCCATAAATATAGAATAGTCGAACACTAAAATTGAAACCCTTTTTTTTTACTGCATTACACTTTATCGTTCTCAAAATAGTTTTGATAGTCTTTTTTAATCTTCTGGGGGCATACATCAAGCCTATTACTTCATGTATAACCAGCTGTTTCGCCCCTAGCCTCTAGGAACTTTGCCCTAAGAGGTTTGATCAACCTAATTTTTTGTACTTAGATTTAAAAAGAAAACGTATAAAAGTAGTCGACCCCCTTTCTCAATTTTAGTTTTCTTTCTGGGGGGGGGGGGGGAGGTGTATTTTTCATTTTAGGAGGGGGGTTGGGGGTATCTTTATCCCCAAGAAAAAAGCTGAAAACTATCAGTAGGAGAAGTAGGTATATTCTCTAAATCGGTTCAGTGGTTACTAAGATCTGAAGCTTCAGACAGACAGACATTGTTCTACTTTGTATTATAAATATAGGATTTATGATCTGTTATTGCTGCATTACTTATGGACATTATTGTCCTCGTTTTTGCCAAGACAAATTATTTGGTAAAACCTGACTTGAGTAGAACAGTTGGGGAACTGAATATGTTGATGGTGGAACAAATAATGCCATTTCACGCGGTTGTACATGGTCATGCGTCATGTTGGAAGGGTGATGCAAATTTTAGATCCCAGATTTTGCAATTTGAGAAAAATTTATTTTTATATTATAGCAAATTAAATAATCTTGCAAGCATTGCTGTATTGTATATCAAAAAGTAATAAATCAAATAGCAAAAACTGAGATAACCATTCAAACACGACAAATGACGGGGTACACTTGCAAGAAATGTCATTATTTGGTCCACTATCAATATGTCAACAGTTCTACGGATACTAGTCAGAGAGAGAGGGAACAATTGACTGTTTATTACACTAGTCCCCATAGTTTTATAACAACGTTTTCTTATTTGTTTACTTAACAATTTTGGGAACTTTCCTGAGATTTGATTGGTTCATTCATTAAGTTGAGTGTTCAAACATTTAAACCACTAATTTTAATCCAAAAAAGGAGTAATTTTGTGTATTATCACAGGGGATGTACATTATTTTATCAACTAATGTCTTATTCCTTTAGATCCCAGGGTACTATTATTGAAGTGAGGGAAGGGGGTGAAGGATTCAACCACTCTCATATTTAATTTTTGTTTTTTCAAAAAATTTGAAAAGATTTTTTTTCTCTTTTGGTGATTCTTTTTGAGAGTAGCTATGTAACTAAAAATAAGATGTTTATACTTTGTAGTAAGAACAATTTCTAATGTCTGTGTTGTACAATATTTTGTTAAAGCCCTGATTGTAAATGAAATTAATCGAGAAAAAAAACTTATATCTAGCTCCTGTTGTAAAACAATAAATAAATCTTCTTGCGGGATTTATCAGACTATTCTTTCAGTAGACTTACCTAAAAAAAGCATAAAAATGAGATGTTTTCAAAAAGTTTGTTTGTGATATGAGTGAAAACATCATAAATTACTATAAAAAAAATAATTTTATATAGTTTAGATACTACTGGTAGCTCATTGATATAGGGAAAATTTTCAGCCGCCTATCATTTTTTTTATTAATAGCCTAGTAGTTCATATTTCTTTATGAACTTAGCTGACAGATGGATGACTGGATGGACATGCAGTTGGAAAATTAAATGGTCAAAGGGACAGTCTGCCAGACAAAGGCTAATTTTGGAGGGACAGATGGACATACAGAAAGACAGAGAGAATGACAATTTGAATTAAGAATATTTTGTTGTACAATTTGTTATATCTATGTTACCTTTTAGTTTATTATTTCATTGGGGAATGATTATATTTTAATTCGAGTGATACTCTAGAGAATCCAAAGCATCATATGTTTTTCATGGAATGTGATACTCCAACAACTCCTGGATATTAGGTTTAGTAACATCCAAGCAGACAACCAATCCATTGATTTCACAACCTTTGTATGCATGTACATGGTAATGAGATGCACTTGTTTATAGGCCATGACATTTCCCTTTCTCTAACTGATAGTTTCATTTTTAATATATCTAGTGTGGCGCATTGTGTACCAGATTCAAACCTAACACCTCCTCATCGGTAAGCAGGCATGCTATTTCTTACGCACTACCCACCTAATGGCTTGTTATGTTAGAAGAAAAAAAACGTTGGAAACAGTTTTCACAGAATGTACATGGACCTTATGGTGAGTTGGGAACATGCTTTCCCTAAATTAAATTAGTAGCTTCACATATTTAAAATTTTCAAATTACTTTTGGAGATAAATTTTTGTTTTTATTTTTAGAGTACCATTATCTAACCTCCTTTATTGTCTTTTATTGTATTTTCTAACTTTCAGGTGTTTTTTCTAGCCGCAGGTTAATGTCTATAAACTAAATGTATAATATTTTCCCCAACTGTATGTTATAAAAATATTAAAGTAATATATATAGAGTGATAAATAGCTATGAAACCATTTTCTTTTTCAAAGACCCGTGACGCTGCAGAAGGTTGTTTATAGATAAAAATTTTGCTTTCTCACTTAGCTGCTAGAAAGCTCATAAGCTGTCATTGGAATAAGATTTGAAGGAACTTTACTAATTAATCAAAACCACCGTATATTTTGGTATAAGGATTTGGGGGACCTTTATTATTAATTAAAGTCATGTGACCTAATGTACAAGAGTTAAAACAATTAAATCAAAAGATTTTAGTGTAAAACTATTTGTAAATAAGAGTATAAGAATAAGATATTGTTATCAACGACAAAAAATAAATGTTTTGCCTAATTTTTGTAAAAATTTAGAGCATATTTATCATTTAAAATCAATGCTATCTTTTCAAAAGTGTTTCCATTAATTTGATTGTGCTTTGTAAGCAAAACCTGTTTTTTATTATTTGTACTGTGTAATCTTATTTGAATATTTAATTCAAAGATAGCAATTTTTAAAAAAAATAACCTAAGATGAATGTCGGAATTTTCTTATTAAACATAATAATGTATATATAATTAGAATAGTAAGACCTTGAAAATAAGCAAAAAATTATTATATGATAATTATCAGTAAATCTAAAAGAATTTAAACGTAATTATTAAAAAGCTAGCTTCAAAAAATAATAATACATTTTTTATTCAAATACATTCTAACAAGGATGATGATATCAAGTTTAGCAACATTTAACAAATATGTCTTTCAAAAATCAGTTGATTTATTGAATAAAATATTGAAAATGTATATAGCAATTTACAGATTTTTATTATTTTCAGGAATTTAAAATAATTACATTCATTTGGTAACTCTAAAAGCAGAGTATAGCATGTATAGTGTCATAAATGAGCTACAATTTGAAATAATTTACATATATTTATTGGGATGAAATATCCTTTTATAAAAGGCAAATACAGATCGATTTTAATTACAAGTTCATTGAAAAAAATCCGGACTTTCTGATGGATAGACAAAGTGAATTATAGAGTAGCTTCGCTACTAAATATGACATATACACATACATGCGCTCTGGTTCAGTTCACATTGATATGGACAGTTAAACTATTTAGGAAAGTTGTAAGGAAGAAAGTTATCTATCTAGTACTAAGATAAAGATTTAAAAGCCTCCTAAAAAAAGAAATATATTTTTAAAAACAAATTAAATCTATAGTGCTGTTAACTTGAACTTTAATATTGTTATTATAAAAAATAGAAATAATCTTTACTTTCCGAAATAATTGTACTCAAGACAGCTTGTAATGAAATTACTATCCAGATT
>NC_137274.1:20966223-21021223 GCF_053477335.1 Acartia tonsa
AGAGAGAGAGAGAGAGAGAGAGAGAGAGAGGGAAGAAGAGAGAGAGAGGAAAATATTGAGAGAGAGAGAGACATACAGACAGACAGAGACAGACAGAGAAAGAGAGGGAGAGAGAGAGAGGGAAAGAGAAAGAGAGAGAGAGAGAAAAAGGGAAAGATAATTGATAGAGTCAACCATTCGATGGTACCACCTTTGTCTGGAAGTCCTACTTGCGGAGTTGCGCCTATTACACTTGCATCCTTGGACAGTTTTTTGAATGTCTTGAGTCATGATTTGGGCCGAATTTCGTATCTGGCGCCCTTCGTAATATACTTGTAAATTTAAACAAAATGTGAGATACAGAGAAAGAGAGAGACAGAGAGAGAAAGAGAGAGACAGAAAGAGAGAGGGGGAGAGAACGAAAGAGAGAGAGAGAACGAAACAAAGAGATAGAGAGAGAGAGAAAGAAACAGAGAGAAAAAGAGAGATACAGACAGAATAAGAGAGACAGATAGAGAGAGAGAGAGAAAAAGAAAAAGAGAGAGAGAGAGAGAGAGAAAAAGAAAAAGAAAAAAGAGAGAGAGAGAGAGAGAGAGAGAGAGAGAGAGAGAAACTCTACAGGTTTATTAAACAAAAATTACTTACTTGCAGTAAAAATGGCCAAGAACCGTCTCCACAATTTAGTAGGAAAACTGCCCCTAAACGAGTCACTTTTTCTGTAGTAGCGCAGCTACTCTATCACTCTTTCTGTACGTCCGCCTGTCTCTCTGTCTGTCAGATGGAGAAAAAATTATACACAAAATTACCCCTCCTGTAATTTACAATTAGTGGTTGAAACTTTGAAACACTCAACTTAATGAACCAACCAATCAAGATCAAATTAAAGTCCCCAAAAGCCAACAAATAAGAAAACTTTATTATAAAGCTTTGGGTACAAGTGTAACAAATATCCCAATGTCCCCTCCCTCCCTCCCTGCTTTATTCTTTAATAGCGGTTACGCCCCTAGAGGCCTCTAGGGGCAATTAAGGAGGGGGGAATCGAATTTGATAACCCAATTTCTTATTTTAGATTTTAAAAGAAAAAGTAAAAAAAATATTTTGGGGGGTGGGTATTTCTCATTTTCTGGGGGGGTTAGGGTTGTCCCACCCCCAAATAAATAGTTATAAACCTACCCGGGACCTATGAGAAGCTACCATGTTAAGGAGAACCCGATCGGTTCTGCGGTTACCGAGATCCTTCGGTACAAACACACAGAAACAAACAAACAAACATCCTGTTACTTTAGTATAAGGATTAATTAATTAATAATATTAATGAACTAATAAGGTTGCAATCCTATTAAATAAAAGTAATATGATGTTTGTCTACAGATCTTGCTAACCGCATAACCGATATGGTTCTCTTTTACAATTAAGCTTCTCGCAGGTCTAGGGAAGGTTTTTAACTATTTTAGGGGTGGGTTGCCAGAAAAAGTCACCCCTAAAAGAAAAAACTTCCCCCAAAAATGATTTTCACATTAGAGTAAAACACTATTGGGAGAAAGGGTTAAATAACTGTATCTCCCCATCGCAACCACCTTGTGCAACCTTTCTATTGGGTCATTGAAAATCAACCACTGGTATCGCTTATATATATCGCAGCCAAGTAGCAGAAAATAATTTAGAAGCATACGAACAAGGTCTTTAAAAAAGGAAGTGGGGTAGTTGTCTGTATATACATTTATACTATACATCTGTTATTTTTACTTTTTAAAAGCGAAGCTTTTCTATAATTAGGGTCCGTACGTCCGTCCTTAACGGATAGCTTTTTTTCGTTAAGTTAGGCATGTTAAAATTGTCTTATTGATTTCAAACTTTGCATGGTGATTCCTGTAGTAGTTAGGAACGATTTAGAAAGCGTAGCAACTCTAAAATCATTACCAGAATGTCCGTATGTCCATTTTAAACATGTTGATTTTTTTACTTTTACTTTTTTAACAACAAATTTTTATATAATTTCTATTAATCCGATTGATCTGATTTTTGGTATACTGATTCCTGGGACAACAAAGTACAATATTATAAGCGAAGCAACTCTATAATCAAGTCCTAAAAATGTAAGTATATCCATAAACATTATTCTGTTTCAAGCAGTTTTTCAACAATTTTACTTACAATTTTGCTTCGACATTTATACATAAATATATTTTGATTATTCAGTTCTGACAATACAAGTGTTAGTGTTCGTTTGTCCTACCGTTTCAGTGCTTCGCTTCTATGGATGTTGTCATCCTTGTTCTTTTAAAACTAAATTAAATATATATGGGGGGGAGGGGTCAACTTACTCCCTAAACCAAAAGTCCCCTTAGAGGCCATTAGATTATGACAAAAATTACTAAGGTTTAGTAAATATCTCAAAACTAGTGTATTTAAGAGAATCCCCATATTTTGGGTTAGTTTTAGGTTATTTTCTTTTCCAACACTGTTACTGATATGAGCCTTCTAGTAAATATTCCTGCAGTTTTTATACTATTTTGTGAAAGGTTGAAAACACTCCTCACTCATTTTGGCCCCCCGGGATCAATAAATGTGAAAATTTTTATTTTACTATCCCCGAAAATATGTTTATAAATAATAATTATTCTATATTTTAGGTTTTTAGCAGAACAAAAATTATAATTAAAAAATATAAAATAAAGCTACTTGTCCATTCATCTATTGAAACAAAAATCACTTAAAATTGCGGAAAATTTTTTTTTTGATACTTTTGCCTACGAAAAATGGGACCAAAAAAACAAAAAAAATTGAAAATAATATTATAAGACGTACAAAAGCGGCCTATAAGCAGTTCGACAGCCATGGATGTTTTATATTTAAACTAGCGGCTACACCCTTAGCATCTAGGGGCTAAATATTCTAAGGGGTATGAAAAATAGCCTAAAACCATCTTAGGACCTATAAGAAGCTTCACTATAAATGAGAACAATATCGGCTTAGCGGTTAGCGAGATCCAAAACTAAAAATCCATAATAGTTATTTCTCGCATCGTATTATAAACAGCTTTCCGCGGATATAGAATGTACAATTATAAAATTAAAACCAGTTTTTTTTAGGCACCGGCTAAAAAAACTTGTTTTAATCTTATGATTGTACATTTTTATATTTGTAGAAAGTTGGATATAATACGATGCTAGACATAGTTTTTTCGTATGGATGAGAACCAGTTCCTATCCACCGAATTCGAATTAATACGAGAAAAACATATCTCAAAACTATATAAACACAAAATACCTACTTGATTATAAAAATGCTAAAAATTATTAAACTTAGGAATATTCCAACAAGGATGACACCATCCATAAGTAGCGAAGCAAAATAAAATCATTGACAAACAGACGAAGGAAATTATAGAGTATATGTTCAGTTCTCATAACAAAGAATGAGAGAGAGAGAATAAGCAAAAACAAGAAAATCACAAAACCATAAAGAATAACGTTTATATCTTTTATAGCATGGCCGATAGACTGACGGACGAAACAATGTATAGACTAGATGCACATATAGCATAGGAATCTTCACTAAATATTTCAGCTGTCTATCTTTAATAGCAATTGGGGAAATCACATTTCCCCATTGCGTTATGGACTGACTGACAAAGTGAATTATAGGTGGCTTCTTGTAATGATAGCAAAGTTGCTACGCTTTCTAAATTGTACCTAACTGATACAGGATTCATCATACCAAATTTTATATCAATAGAATAATTAAAACATGCCTAAATTTTCTATTAGAGCTATAAGCGTTATATTCTTTTGTCTTAAAAAACTTTTATCTAATATTTTTTGGGTTGTTCAAAGGTTGTGTAAATGGTCTTAACATTTTTGATTGAATTTTAAATGGTTGGTTCATTAAGTTGATTTGACATTTTAACCATTATTTATAATGTACACAGATGGAGTAATTTTGTGTATCATCATTGGGGATGTACATCATTTTATAATCCATTGTCTTATCCCTTATCCCCAAGGTTGATACACAAATTTACCCCTTTTGTGGATTACAATTGGCGGTTGAAATCTTTAGACACTAAAAAAAAAATTCTAACTAACCAAAAAAGTCTCCCAAAGGTTGTTAAGCCAACGAATAAGAAAACGTTATTATAAAACTTTGGGGACTAGTGTAATAAACAGCCCAATGTCCCCTCCCTCCTTAGTTGCGCTACTTATGGTGATAATAAATTATCCTCTTTTCACATTTTTTTGTTGCACATTTTTTCACCGTCTTAAGTTTACTTGATATTATTAACTAAGAAACTAAAAGAATCTCTCTCTTTTTTTTCTCTCTCTCTCTCTCTCTTTCTCTCTCTCTCTCACTCTCTCTCTCTCTCTCTCTCTCTCTCTCCCTCTCTCTCTCTCTCTTTCTTTCTCTCAATCTCTCTCTCTCTTTCTCTCTAACTCTCACAGTCTCGATAAGTTGAAATTTTTCGCGGATATTTTTGTATGACGGTGAAACGGGTTGATATTCTCGGGAGAATATTTCTATTATTGCTCTATATATAAAGGATATAGTATATGTGGATAGTGGGACAGATTTCCGCATACCCTGATGATATGTAAGGATACACATCATCCAACCTACTTACCTCATCCCCTCCTACTAGAGGAACGATATGGCTAATAAAAGAGGACTTGTTTAGAAACCTAAAATGTTTTAAATGACCACAAAATTTCCTCTGTCAATACATCCACATATACTATATCCATTATCTCTCTCTATATACATTTGTTGAAAGTGGCCAAGTAAAATAAAATATTTTAAAAATTATTTTTTAAGTTAAATGCACTTTTTAGTAGCAAAGATACTCTGTAATTTACTTTGTCTGTCAGTACATCATTCAGTCTGTGATTTATTCATATTTTCTTATTATCTCTCCTAATTTTTAAGATAGCTTGCTGATTTTTTTAGGTATTGTTTTAAAACCTCCAGTATAACAGGGTTCAGAGAGTTAAGACTCTAGGGGGCTTGGTTTTGCTTCAGGTTCTAGACCTCTCCATGCACCTTTAAAAATGCTCCGCTTATAATTACGGTGTAAAGCATTCATTTGCCCATCAGACATCCAACCCTTCGACTGCATGACCTTTGTCTGAGAAGTCCTAACTGTGCATGGTAATGAGTTGCACCTGTTTTGAGCCAAGGCTTTCCCCATACTCTAACTATTAATGTCGCCCACCTGACATAGTAGCAGAAAGAACCATTTTAAAGTCTTAAGTTATGACGTGGTGTTAAGCAGAGATTTGGACCTATCACCTCCCAACGATGAGTGAGTGCACTATATGTTTAGCCACGTCATAGGTTTGGTATGACATGGTGTGGGCCAGACTCAAATTCAATATACAAATAAAGAAATACATAGTAAAATTGGTTTTATTTGTATTTTGGTATTCAGTTAGCAGAAAAACAACATGAATTCATTTAAAAATTAGGTAAAACAAATAAAAAATATATTTTTCAAGAGCTGTTTAGAAACTTTAGGCATTTTTTTCTGATTTTGGTGTTAAAGCATATTGAGTATATTACATGTGCTTCTTTTTGCAATTCTAGCAGCTGCTCTTATAGCTTATAGGGACTCTGCATTAAAATAGTTTGTGGTAGTGCAGAACTATAACCTAAAACATTCCAAGATTAATATTATCAATTTAAACCGCTTAGAACCATCCTTGGACCTATGTCAAGCGTTCCTGTACAAGAAAAATAAATCTGTTCATTAGTTCAATATTTTAAGCTGGAGACAATAGTGCGACCAAAGAAGCCTAAATCATTAATCTGGCAGATGGTTTATGGTTTTTATCTTGGCCCTAAAAGTGTCATATTTTCTCATCAAAACTACAATTACTAGAGACAAAAAATGTGAATTATACTTTCTTGTCATCTAAAGGTAAGAAATAAATTTCAAGTTTTTCCATATGATCAAACATTGAAATAATATTTTCAATAACAAATTAATACTTTTAAAATTATGTATTTTTTAAAAAAATGTATAGGGGATAAAATAAGTTTGAGGTAATAAACACTAGGGTGGGTTGATTTTGGACATTTTTTTTCTGAGGCCAAAGCGGGGATCTGCAAATGATTTGTATGAGTATAATACACCTCTGGATGATTTAAAGTTTATCCTAAGTCTTAAAACCGCTGACGGCCAGACATTCAATTGTATAGCTATTTGTCAATGGGAGTCAAAAATTTATTGAATCAGAACTATGGCTTCATGGTGCTTCCAGGTAAGGCATTGAGGAGTAGAATCATTATCTTTTGACTGTTTCAAAAAATCTCGTTCCTAGCCTGAGAAAATCTAAAAAACCTCTACAAATTGGACAATTCTCAATAAACCTTTAAAGAATGTGGTTTTTTAGTGATTTCTAAGGCTAGGAACGAGATAGTTTGAAACGGACAAAAGTTCCTGATTCAGCTCCTCAAGGCCTTTCCAGGGAGCACCATGAAGTCATAGTTCTAATTCAAAAAAGGTTTTGAATGTCGTCTTTGCATATTAATAAGTAATCAAATATATTTTTTAGTTGTCGCGTTCTAAAACTCAAATTTTTAAAATTCTTTTTCGGTCAGAAATGTTTTAAAGGTTAATTTTATCTGTTGCATATCCTCTCTTTGTCTAATTCCGATATGAACCCGCCCTAATAAACACCCAGCTGTTTGGTGGCAAACTGAAAATTTCTAAATGTATAGTTAATTTTGAAATCATGATACTAAAAAAAACATAGTTAAATAAATAGATAAATGATATGGAATTATTATGATTTTTATTTTATTTCTATCCAACGCAGCTGTTAGGTAGCTGAGCGGTTACAAAACTGAAAATTTGAAAAAAAAGTTGATTTTTGAAAACAGGACCTATTAAAAAAACCTATAGTTTAATATATGACATGTAAATATTAAAATTGATACTAATAGCTGCCTCTTTATGGCAGCTGTTTGGCAGCAAAACTGAAAATTTATAGTTTGATACATGACATGCAATTTTATGATTTTTTTAATAGCCATCCCCTGCAGCTATTAGGCAGCTGAGCAGCCGCTGGGAGTTTGCAGCTCAACAGTTTTTTCTTACAGTGGATATATTTTCTCATAATTAACTAGTCAGATCCTAAACCACAAAATTTAAGAAAAATTAAAAGTTTTGCAGATAGAATATTCCTAGACTTACCCAGCGCAAAAAGTTTCAGAGCTCTATCTTGTATAGGGGCTTCAGAGCACACTGTTTAGGTGAAAGTGTACACAAAAGTCTAATTATGAGACAAATATTATTTTATTTTTGGCCCCCAACAACAACACTTGGACACATAGATTTATCAGTAGTATATAACATTTGGGAATTGGTGGAAGGAGGGGGGGGAGAGAGAACTACTACTAGACCGCCAATTATGGACCCAAGTAAATTTTGCGTGGGCGATATTCTCGCACACTCACACACACACACACACATATACACACACACACACATACACACACACACACACACACACAACACTACATTTAAAGAAAGAAAGAGTGTTGCTCTTATTTTTTATCCGCGCAATTTAAGTTCTGAACACCTTTGATTCACTTTAACTACAGATGAAAGGAAGAGGACAATGGGCTGTTTATTACACTAGTCCCCAAAGTTTTTGATAATGTTTACTTTTTCGTTGGATGTACAACTTTGCGGACTTTAGTGAATTTTGATTCATAAAGTTGAGTGTCCAAACATTTCAACCAATATACAAAATAGGGAATTTTGTGTATCATCATTGCAGATGTACATCAATTTATCGGCCATTGTCTTATCCCTTTAGATCCCAATGTTTGCTTGTCCGTCCGTCTACGTACGTAACTGCTAGCTCCTCATGTTGATCTAGGCATGATTGAATTGTCCTAGCGATTTCAAACTTTGTGTATAAAAGTTGGCACTAAAAGAAATAGAATAAGAATTAAGTACCCAAAAGAATCTAACAAACCAATGGAATTTCAATAAAATTCCCCAAAGTTGTTAAGCCAACGAATAAGAATAAAACTTTGAGGACTAGTGTAATAGTTTAATGTCTGAGGGGAAGAACATTTATATGGCAGAGTTCTAAAGGGATAAGACAATGGCCGACACATTGATTTACACCCCCCACTGATGATTCTCAAAACTGCCCCTTATGTAGATACAATTTTGGTTATAAGTTAGACACTCAACTTAACAAACCAACCAATCAAATTTCATTAAAAGTCCCCAAAGTTGTTAAGCCAACGAATGAGCAACTGTTAGAATAAATATATGTCAGAGTTCTCAAGGGATAAGGCAATGACCGATAAATTGTTGTACATACCCAATGATGATTCACAAAAATCCCCCATATAGAGATTATAATTAGTGGTTGAAACGTTTAGACCCTCAACTTAATGAATCAACCAAATAAAATTCTATAAAAGTCCCTAAAGTTGTTAATCCGACGAATAAGAAACCATTATAATAAAACTTTGAGGACTAGTGTAATAAACAGTCCAATGTCCCTCCCTTCCAATTTTCAATTTTGCTTTGTTTTGGTCTTAGGCGTTCTTGTATGACTTATAAGGTATCATTAAAAAGAACAAGGATAACAACATCCATAGAAGCGAAGCTCTGAAATGTAAGGACTAGCGAACATTAACATTTGTAAAGTGTCAGAACTGAATAAGCAGAATATTAATGCACAAGTCAAAACAAAATTGTAAGTAAATTAGTTGATTAACTGCTTAATACATGATACTGTTTAAGGACATACTTACATTTTTAGGACTTGTTTACAAAAAAGTAAAAAATTAGCATGTTTGAAATGTACGTACGGACTTTCTGGTTTATCCTTATAATAAAGTAACAGGATGTTTGTCTGTGTGTTTGTCTGTATGTTTGTATCAAAGGATCTCGCTAACCGCTGAACTGATCGGGTTCTCCTTATCAGGGTAGCTTCTCACAGGTCCCAGGAAGGTTTATAACTATTTTCTTGGGAAGTGGGACACCCCCAACCACCCCAAAAAATGAAAAATCCCCCCCCCCCCAAAAAAAAATTGGGTTATCAAATTCGACTCTCCACTCCTCAAGTGCCCCTAGAGGCCTCTAGGGGCGTAGCTGCTAGTAAGATTATAAAACTGCTTCTCATAGGTCCCAGGAAGTTTTATAACTATTTTCTTGGGAAGTCAGACACCCCCAACCACCCCAAAAAAAAAATTGGGTTATCAAATTCGACTCTCCACTCCTCAAGTGCCCCTAGAGGCCTCTAGGGACGTAGCTGCTAGTAAGATTATAAAACTGCTTCGCTTTCCAAGTCGTACCTAACTGTTATAGGAATCATCCTGCAAAGTTTGAAATTGATAGGACAATTCTAACACATTGCTAAACTTTGGAGACTGTTGTTGAATTTTGATTGGTTGGTTCATGAAATTGAGTGTTTTAACTATTTAACCAATAATTAAATACAGAATGGGTATTAATGTTTATCATTATTGGGGATGTACATCAATTTATTGGCCATTATTTTATCATTTTAGATCCAGCAAATTTTATACTGGATGATCATTGACATTTTAAAAATTTCATACACCTATCTCAAAAAGCAGCCGTGAAAATATCCACTATAGCGTTACGAACTGACAGACGGACAGACAGACAAAGTGAATTATAGAACAGTTTTGCTACTAAAAAAAGTTTGAAATCGATAGGACAATTCTAACATGCCTAAATTAACGAATAAAAGCTCGGACGTACGTACGTACGGACGGACGGACCGACCCAAATAATAGAAAAGCTTCGCTTTTAAAAATAAGGATAACAACATCCATAAGTAGCTAAACAAAAAATGAATTTAAAAAATTAGAGTTGCTACGCTTCCTAAATCGTATCTAATTGTTTAAGAAATCATAATGCAAAGTTTGAAATCGATAGGACAATTTTAATATTTCTAAATTAACGAAAATAGTTAACTCTTACAGACCCTAATTATAGAAAAAGCTTTGATTTTAATAATTAAACGAAAGCTTCGCTTTCAAAAAACATTGAAAAATATTTTTGAAATTCGAAGATTTTTCTTTTTTGTTGGAAGATTTTTAAAAAATAATAAAATCTTAAAACATTTAATTTTTTAAAAGCCTCAATAAAATCGTATTATAGTTGGATTTTTACGGATATTAATCTGAAAAAAAACTAAATTACTGCCTGTAATACGATTCTATACATGATTTATAATATGGCTGAAAACCGATTTCAATTTTTTTACATATCCAAAATAATTTTTAAAGCGATGCTTTTCCATAAACAGGGTAGATCCGTAACGGTTAGCTCTTTTTGTTAATTTAAACTCCAAATGGTCTAAAACCACCCTTAGGCATAGATGTAGCTTTCCTAAAATTCTATCGGTTCAGAAGTTAAAAACTTAAACTATAGAAGAAAAAAAACTTGACTTCTTAAATATAATAGGATAAATATACTAGCGGCTGCGCCCCTAGTACTTTTTAACGTAAGAAGGAGGAATTAAAATAGCCTCTAAGGGCTAAAGCATAAAAATGAACTGGCATAAAACCATCCCAGAACCTGTGTGAAGCTTCCCTAAAAAGAAGAATTCAATCAGTTCAGTAGTTTTTGTAACCTTAAGCTTCAGACAAAAAAAAACTTACTATTTTATATAATAGCAGCTTCGCCTCTAGCCTCTGGAGCTTTGCCCCAAGAGGTAATTAAAAAAAAACAAATTGGAGCTGCAACCACTAATTTGAAACTGTTTTTTTTTAAATTGAGGGGGATTTTTTTATTTTTTTTTTGGGGGGGGAGGGGTTAAGGGTGACCAACCCCCCAAGAAAAAAGCCTAAAACCACAACAGGACCAGTAGGTATAATTCCTGAAGAGTAGAATCAAATCGGTTCAGTGGTTACTGAGATTTTATGGGACAAACCAGACATCATTCTACATTGTATTACAGATAGGATTAAATAAAAGGTTGCGTGATTTTATTGTCGATTAATTTAAAGTTTGAACATGCAAAAACAAATATGACAACATCCATAAAAGCGAAGCTCTAAAATCAGAAGAAAAGGAAAAACGAACAATAACTTTTGTAGCTCGTGTATTGACTAAATAAGCAGAACATTAATGCACAAGTCTATACAAAATTGTAAATAAAATTGTTTAAAAACTGCTTAAATAGAGGATAATGTTTAAGGGAAACTTACATTTTAGGACTTGTTTGTAAAAATGCTTCGCTTATATCAAGTAAAAAATCCGCATGGTTTAAATGGGCGTACGGACATTCTTATAACTATTATAGAGTTGCTACACTTATAAAAACATACCTAACTACAACAGGAATCATCATGCACAGTTTTGAATCATTAGAACAATTATAAAATGCCAAAATTAAAGAAAAGAGCTAACAGTTACGGACGGACGGAAGTATGGACGGACGGACCGACCCTAAGTATAGAAAAGCTTCTAAATAAGTCTAAGATCTAAAAAGAAACTTACTTTAAAGAAGAACCGTATCGGATCAGCAGTTAGCGATATCTTTCGCAACAGACAAAAAAGCTTACTACTTTATATAACAGGATGCCTGTGGTGGAAAAAAAACATTTTTTCGAATGTTGACATTGTTATTTCTCGCATCGTATTATAAACAGCTTTCCGTAGATATAAAATGTACAATTATTATACATTTTTATATTCGTGGAAAACTGGATATAATACGATGTTAGACATAGTTTTTTTTTTGGTATGGATGAGAATCGGTTCTAATCCACCGAATATAAATCGGTTTCGAATGAATACGAGAAAAAAATCATAAAAGTTCAAAGATTTTTTTCTTTTTTACTGGGAGATTTTTTTATAAATCCAGATTCAAAAAAGATTGATCATAAAAAGAAAGGAAGAAATGAAAAATATGAAAAAATCACAAAAATCGAAAATATATATTTGTCATTTGTAGCACGATGAACGTACTGATGGACCAAGTAAGTTATGATATACAGAATCAGTGGCGTGCACAGCAATTCAACATACGGGGGTGGTGTAAAACCATTTGGAAGTTAAAAAGGGGAAGACAAGCCTTCCCAATTTAAATTGCAAAGAGGGTGAAGACCCAGCTTATATCAACAACGAAATTAATTCGAGAAAAAAAAACTAAACCTAAACGTATTTTTCAGCTGTCGTTGGGGGGCAACACATCGTAAAATTGACGGCCTATTCATTTGCCCCTAAATATTATTATAGATTAATTTCGTTTGTTGGTTATACCTTATACCTGGGTAAGACCTATAAAAACCAATAAAGGGCCTTCTCGTATTCATTTGAATCGGGTGATAAGAACCGGTTCTCATCCATACAAAAAAAACTATGTCTAACATCGTATTATATTCAGCTTTCTACGAATACAAAAATGTACAACCATAAGATTAAAACCAGTTTTTTAGCCCCGAGGTGCCAAACGCACGGGCTTAAATTTGTACATTCTATATCCGCGGAAAGCTGTTTATAATACGATGCGAGAAATAACTATTCTAATATGTAAACCTTTTAAAAACCAGGGAGGCAGGGGACATTGGGCTGTTTGTTACACTAGTCCCTAAAGTTAAAAAAAACGTTTTCTTGAATTTTGATTGGTTGGTTCATTAATTTGAGTGTCCAGGCGTTTCAACCACAAATTGTAATCTACAGAATGGGTAATCTTGTATAGCAACATTATAAGATCGATTTATAAAAACCATGTCGATCAAGCGGTTAGCGACAGCCAGACACACATATCCTGTTACTTTTATTTACTAAGTATATTTGCGATTACTTTTATTTATTGAAATCTTCTAATTTTTAACATGTACAAAACGGCCTGCTTTATTGCATCAAGATTCATGACAGATCTATATAGGAAATAAACGTCTATAATTGAGCTCAAGTCTTCCAATAGTAGAGTGTTTAATACTCATAGTGCTCCAATAATCCATAATAAACTCTCATTGACCAAAGCAATAAGACCTTTATTCTATTTGTTTATAGAATGAATTAAGTTTTTTACTTTATGTTGATATTTGAATTACATTGAAGTATTTAATCTTCATTTAATAAACAAAAAATATGCGTTCATAATATAGTAAATTTAAGAAAACTCTGTTTTAAAAGAATTCGATTGTGGCGACACTTCCTTCGTGTTCAAATATTAAAACTAAAATTTTAATCATATTAACCCTTTGGTGATGGTTATGTGGAAAAAATATAATTTAAAATCAAATATTTATAATAAAGTATTGAATGTTCACTTCTTTCTTTTAGATAGTAATGGCGGGGGAGGAAAAGTAATTTATTGAGAAATAGATAAATAGATATGTACTTATAGAAAACTAGCCAATAGCAAGATAGTTATATCGAGCCAACTCTAGTATAAGGATATTAGCTAATCCAATCATTTGCTTAAAAC
This sequence comes from Acartia tonsa, assembly GCF_053477335.1. Lineage (NCBI taxonomy): Eukaryota > Metazoa > Arthropoda > Copepoda > Calanoida > Acartiidae > Acartia > Acartia tonsa. The sequence continues at coordinate 20,979,642 of NC_137274.1, forward strand.
AAAATTGACAACATCCATAAAAGCGAAGCTCTAAAACGGTAGGACAAACGAACATTTAAACTTGTAGAGTGTCAGAACTGAATAGGTAGATTATTATTGCATAAGCTTTAACAAAATTGTAAGTAAACTTGATGCAAAACTGCATGTATTCATACAGAATACTATTTAAGGACATACTGCCATTTTTAGGACTTGATTATAGCGATGCTTTACATATAATATTGTACCTTATTGCAATATTAATCAGTACTCCAAAAATCAGATCATTGGATGATTATATCAAATAAAAATTAGTTGTTAAACAAGTTTAAAAATCAATATGTTTAAAATGGACGTTCTTTTATTCTGGTAACAATTATAGAGTTGCTTCGATTTCTAAATTGTACCTAAGTACTACAGGTATCATCATGCAAAGTTTGAAATCGATAGGACAATTCTAACATGCCTAAATTAACGAAAAAAGCTATCTGTTACGGATGGACGGACGGACCGACCCTAATTATAGAAAAGCTTCGCTTTTAATTATACGCTCTTTAATACTCTTAATGCAATCTTAATCTTATTTCAAAATATATGTAATATAATACTACTTATATAATGAAGGGATCTAAAGGGATAAGACAATGGCCGATAAATTGATGTACATCCCCAATAAAGATACACAAAATTACTCCTTTTAGATTATAATTAGTAGTTGAAACTTTGGACACTTAACTTAATGAACCAACTAATTCAATAAAAGTCCTTAAAGTTGATAAGCCAACATACAAGAAAATGTTATTTTAAAACTTTGGGGAGTAGTATAATAAACTGACCAATTTTTTATTTAATGCACTAACCAATCAAATTCAATAAAAGTCCCCAAAGTTATAAATCCAATAATTATTAAAACGTCATTATAAAACTATATATAGGGACTAGTGTAATAAACAGCCCAATGTCCCTGCCTCCCTGAATTTAAGGGATTAATTTTTAAAAAATTTGCAAATCTTTTTTCTTTGGATCCTTAAATGAATAAAAATCGAAATTATTTATATTTCTGAATGTCGTCTTAGCTAAAAAAAAATCTTCCAAATTGATTTCCCAGATTTTTCAATGCACAGATTTTAGTTTATTTTATAATTTCAAGGTCCAATTTTGGCATGTTGATATCGACCTATAGTTTTCAAACAGTTTAAAATATCTAAGTACAATCTAGCTTGATATCTGTCCGTCTGTCGGCAGCTTAGATCTCGGTAACCGCTGAACCGAATGGGCTCTTCTCTTTAAAAAATATACCTACTAGTACTGTGGTGGTTTTAAACTATTTTGGGGTTTGGGACGCCCCCCCTCCCTTCAAAAAAAAAATATCTTTCCTTTTCTTTGTGAGCAAAAATAGAAAAAAAATATTTTTTTTTTGTAAAATTCTAGATTACGAAATTTCAAATAAAAAAGGGGTTTTAGGAACCCCAATTGCACTACAAGGAGGGGGACTTTTCCTTACCTTTTGGGACGAAGCCCCTAGAGATTAGAGGCAAAGCCGCTAGTAAAATATAGAAAGCAAAGCAACTCTTTAATGATTAACAGAAAGTCTGTACGTCCATAAATAATATCTTATTTCATTATTATCATTATAATAAAGTAACATGTTGTGTGTTTGTCTGTGTGTCTGTACTGAAGTATCTCGCTGAACCGAACAGGTTCTCCTTAACAGGATATCTTCTCCCGAAAAGGTTTTTAACTATTTTGGGGAAGGGTGCCACCACCCTCCCAAGATAAATCGCCCCTAGAAAAAATTCCCACCCTCCCCCAATTTTTTTAAAATTTCTTTTTTAAATTAAATTAAATATAAGGAGAACCCCCCCCCCAAAAAAAAAATTATCTCCCCCAATATTTTTTTATTTTAAAATCTAAAATAAGAAATTGGGTTATCCAATTCAACTCCCCCCTCCTCTAGAACCTTTAGAGGCATCTAGTATGAATAAAAATAACAGGATATCTGTCTCTCTTCACCAAAGGATCTTTGTAACAATTTATCTCTCACTAGTGGCTACGCCCAGGGAGGCTTCTAGTGGCACTAAAAATATTTCCCCCCCTCCCCCAAAATAGTTATAACCTTCCCGGGACCTATGAGAAGCTACCCTGTTAAGGAGAACCCGGTCGGTTAAGCGGTTAGCGAGATCCTTCGGTACTGACAAACAGACCTCATGTTACTTTATTATAAGGATATGTCCTGAAACAAATTTGGGGGAGGGTACCACCACCCTCAAAGAGAAATCGCCTAAAAAAAATGATTCTTTCTTAATGTTTTTTTATAATTATCTTTTTAACACTTAAATCAATAATGAGCGGTGGGGTATATTCCCCCCCCCCCCTCTTCCATTCACACCTCAATCGTTCCTAGAGACCTATAGAGGCTATTAATAGGGGGGGGGGGAGGGAACCTCCAACCTTCCACAGAAATTATTCCCCGATAAAAAAATCCATTTTCAAAATTATTGTACTTTTCCATTTAAAACTAATTTTTAAAGTGGTTAGACTTAATCCCACTCCCTGAAGTGCCCCTAGAGGCCTATAGGGGCGTAGCCACTTGTATGTGTGATATAATTGGATTAATTATTAATTAAGTAATAAGTGCAATATTCTAAGTCGTATATATAAAAAAATAAGGATGACAATATCCATGAAATCAATTTACTAGAATGTCAGACAAATGAATATAAACTTACTATTATATATCTAATTATCGCATCGTATTATAGACAACTTTCTGAGGATATTAAAATGAAAAGTTTTAAGATTAAAACCAGTTATGTTAGCCCTGAGAGACTTTTATTTTGATATTCGTAGAAATTTTTTTGCAATATGATGCTATATATGATTTTTCAGTATAGCTGAAAGCTGGTTCTAATCCAGCGGATATTAATCGGTTTCGAAGCCACACTGGAAAAATTACTTGAATACAGGATGCTTAAAATGAACAATGAACACATTTTTCATTTAATTATAGTGATGCTTTCGTAAAGTATTATACCTATTGGTCCTAGGATTCCAAAATAAAGAAGATTATCATGTTTAAAATAGACGTACGGGCTATCTAGTATTGATTATTATAGAATTGCTGCACTTTGAAAATTGTACCCCACTATTACAGGAATAAACATCCAATTATTAAAATCTTTAAATATGTTAATCTTATGGACGTCCAACGGACCGATCCTAGTTATAGAAAAGCTTCGCTTCAAAGGAATTGAAAACTATTATGCAGTGAAATAGAGAAAATACTGTAAGTGTATGTACACACCTTAATTAGAATAAACAAAATTACCCCTGCTGGTGATTACAATTATTAGTAGAATAGATTAGACACTGGTACCTAGTTTGGATTCATTCATAAAGTCCCCAAAGTTTTGATCCAACGAATGAGAAAACATAAAACTTTGCAAAATTTATTTGTTAGAAAAATTGTCCCTTTCAGCTGAATTAATTCTGGTTAGGTAAATGAAATGTTTTTAATAGATCTTATCTTTTATTTCCTTTTTTACTGGCGGCTTTGCTCCTAGAGGCCTCCAGTTTCTTCAATTTCAATTTTAGTTTTAATAAGAAATAGTAAATGCTTTTTGAGGGGTTCTTATTTTGGAGAGATTACCATACAAAAAATAGGTATAAACCTTCCCATATATGACCTATGAGAAGTTGCAATGTAAAGGATAACAATTAGCAAAACAGACAAACATTCTGTTACCTTTATTTAAGAAATTTTTTTTTGATGGGGGGAGTCGCTCAATGTGACGTCATAAAAATCAGGGAGATGAGAGGAGAAGTGGGAAAGACAAAGGTCCTCCATGTCATATCCACGATCATAACCTTTATATGCTTAAGAGCCATGAAATCGATGGGGTGGAGAATAAAATCTAACATGATCATACACATTTTGGGGTTCCAATGGTGGGGTACTATCCCACCTGGCTATTTTCTGTTATCCAATGTTACTGGCATCTTAAGGATGGGACATTAATGTACCACATAGATATTTGAAGTAGAGGACCTTATGATTATGCACAGTTAGGACTTCAAGACAAAGACCAACGCAAGTAAAAGTGAGGAAAGCACTAAAGTGAGTTTCTCTAGTGGGGTGAGGTGAAATGTTGATTTTTATAGGACCCAGTCTACTAACATCAATTTATTTACCATACTCTTTTCCACATTGAAGAAAAAAGCCAATTGATCTATTATTACTTGGATCTTACACAAGATCCCAGATTATAACGGATATTAGTAAAGTTAAACTTGTAGCGGGCTAAAATAACGATCCCCCTTTTACCCCATCTAAATCCCTCCTCCTACTGGATTAACCAACTGACCAATAAATGACAGAGAAAATAGCAACCTAAATAGACGACAATTTTTTCCCTTGTCATAATATCCACGTATATTGTACATCCATATATTAAGAAGCCATATATATGTAAATAATATAATAGTTAAGAACTTAGTTTTAACCTTCCAGTTATTATCCGTCGTATGTTCTTTTTAATAGCGAAGCTACTTTATAATTCACTTTGTCCGTCAGTCCGTAACGCTATTGGAGAAACGTGATTTTCTTGGCTCCTATACAAGATAGACAGCTGAAATTTTTAGTGAAGATTTCTATGCTTATCTAATCTATACATTGTTTTGTCCACATGTCTTTTATTTTTAAGTTTTCGTGATTTTAAAGGTTGCGTGATTTTATAGGTTGCGTGATTTTAAAGGTTTCCTGTTTTTCCTGTTTTAAGAAGTTACTTTTTATATTAATATCCATATATTCTTTATGGCTTTCTATACAATCTAGCGGCTACGCCCATAGAGTCCTCTCTAGGGGCATTTGTTAGGGGGAGGGGGGGTTTGCTGAAGTCAACCCTAATCTACTTTTAATTTTAGTTTTAAAAATACGTGAAATTTTATTCGAGAGTGTTATTTGTTTTTAGGTGTGATTTCTCTTGGGAGGGTGTTATTATCCTCCCCCAAAAAAATTATAAACCTTCCCAGGACCTATGCTGTAAAGGAAAACCATTTTGGTTCAGCGGTTAGCAGGATCCTTTTGTAAAGACAGACAAATAAAACCACTGAATCGTTTGGGTTATCCATTTTATTTCTTTTTGTTTTATTTTAACAGCTAAAAATATACTTTGTTTCAAATGGAATTATTTTGCCTTTTTTAAAAATGAACTTAACCCATTAGTGCCGAACCGGGCATTAAAACCCGGTTCCGAAAAATGGAAAAAAAAAACGGTTTCCGGATTCATAATTGCATCATTCTCAGTAGGAATCCCCCCTCTACTACCCTGGCTTTCATTTCCCCCTGGAGCAGGCAGTTTAGCTTACTTCCGTTTTCCGGTATAGCTCAACAAAATTTGAAAATCATGAAAATTCAAAATACTAACTTCTAAATTCTAACTTTTTTGTTTTTATAGTAAAGTCGCTGATTTTTTTCGTGAAATCTAATGTTTATTGACAAGTACAAATATTTGTGAATTCGATTTATTCAAATTATTATTTTTTATATGATTTTTTTATCGTTTTTTTACGCCCTATTATGACCCGGTTCGGCTTGGCCATAAATACCCGACAGTTTTAAAACCTGGCTCGGTTTCGGTTTTTATTACCCGGTTTTAACTTTTCAACCAATAAAAATAACAGTTTACGTCATTAGTAAGGGTTTGAGCCACCCTAATAACCCTAGTAATCTCTATAGGTGTCACCCAATAGTTTTATTCTCGTTTTCTGATATGTAACACCCAAATTTTATATGTTCTTTTTTTGTAGTGTGTATCTTTTAAAACTTTGAGCAACGGGTTTTTTTACCCGAAAACGGCGGCACCTATAGCCGAAACACTAAATTTGAAATAAATTGCTTCGTATTATACTTGTAGCTCTATAGATTACATGAGGTTGTGTAGTTTCGGATCGTATCAAAGTTCTAAAAAGTGTTCATCTCACTTTTGGCGTTCAAAAATTACATTTTTTTGATTTTTGGTCGAAATAACCGGGTTTTTACAGCAAAACCGGGTTTTAACGCCAGCGGAAACCGCCCAAAACGGGTAATAATGCCTGGTTGGTATTTATGGCCGAGCCGAACCGGGTTTTTTTGCAACTTTCCTGTGCACGCCACTAGAGCAAAACAAAAAAATACGAATTCCGTTTTGACCATTATAAAGCTTCCCTGAAACTTTCAGCTCGATCGGCCCATAAAAGTGGCGCTCGGCACTAATGGGTTAATTAAAGTGATTAAATTACTGTTTTATTTTGTTTTCTCGTATTCATTCGAATCCGGTGGATAGGAACCAGTTCTCATCCATACGAAAAAACTATGTCTATCATCGTATTATATCCAGCTTTCTACGAATATAAAAATGTACAATCATAAGATTAAAACCAGTTTTTTTTAGACGGTGCCTTCGGCACCTCGGGGCTAAAAAAAATAGCTTTAATCTCATAATTGTACATACTACGTCCGCGGAAAGCCGTTTATAATACAAGAAATAACTATTAATGTATTACAGTGTACTATTATTTTTTTATGATAAGTGTAGTATAATATACAATCGTTTTTAAACATATTTCATCTTTTTGGCGTAATGCTATTACATAAAATTAGTGGTTACGCCCCTAGAGGCCTCTAGGAACAATTAATTAAGGGGAGAATTATCCCCCCACTTTTAATTTTAATTTTAAAAAGTAAATAAATCGGAGTGTCATTTTGTTCTAAGGACGATTTCTCTTGGGAGGGTGGTGATATTTTAGAATTTAGAATTTTAATTAAAAATTTTAAATGTTCTAAAAAAGATGATGTGAGTATTGGTGCAAAAAATGGGGACATGATTCCAGTGACGTCATATTTTTCTTTCCCGAAAAAGGGAAGAGGGGAAGAAAATCTCTTCAAAAGAGATGGGGAAAACCCCCTTTTCTCCCATCTCTTTTTTCTTCCCCCCTTCCCTTTTTCGGGAAAGAAAAATATGACGTCACTGGAATCATGTCCCCATTTTTTGCACCAATACTCACAACATCTCTAAAAAATTTCAAAAATCTTCCAATTAAGAATTTCACGGAAAAAATTTATCAGAAGATTTTTAAAATTTGTCTAAAACCTCGGGAAAATTAATGGATTCAAAACCGATCAATATTTGCTGGATCTGAACCAGTTCTAAGCCATACTAAAAAATAATGCTTTGTTTCTCAGACAATTTTCTACGAACATTAATTAAAAATCATAAAATGAATAACAAAATTGGTTTTAATCTGCGGAAAGCTGTCTATAGTACGATGCTATAAATAACTATCATCGTATTTATTCAAAACGGCTTAATATCCGGTGGATTAGAACCCGTTCTCATTCATACGAAAAAAATATGTCTAGCATCGTATTATATTTTAAGCTCATGCCTCCGGCATCACTATTTCATTGTTTTTTTTTTATTGTGATTTCTCTTGGGAGGGTGCTAGCCTACCCCAAAATAGCTATAAACCTTCTCAGAATAATATGAGAGGGTATCCTGTAAAGGAGAATCCGTTCGGTTCAGCGGTTATCGAGATTCTTAGTTACAAACAAACAAACAGATAGAAAAGCAGGCATCGTTCTTTTTTGTATTATAGATATAAGTAAAAGGTTCGTGATTTTTTTATTTAGTAAAATATATAATCAACAATAACATATCTGCTTTATAAATCTCTTTTTCCCGCCCGTCCCTGCCTTTTTTGGGGCTTTGCTACTTTTGTTTAAATAGAAAAAGTGAAAGATAATTTTTAGGGGATGGGATTTCTTTTGGGAGGATGGTGGTACCCTCCCCTAAAAAAGTTATGAACCTTCCAAGAATAATATGATAAGCTACACTGTAAAGAAGAACCATATCGGTTCATCAGTTAACGAGATCCTTTAGGACAGACAGACAGACACAGATCCTGTTACTTTAATATATAATGATTACCATATTTTTTTTCTTATTTTACAGATAAAAAATGACCCAATGCAGTGCTAAAAATTTAAATTTACAGGAATTTATATTTCTCGTAAATTAACACGTATAATGAATTCGCTAGTTTTTTTTTTTTTTTTGGGGGGGGGGGGGAAGGTGATCTTTCGAATCTCGGCCCATTTATAGACGTTAAAAGTTTTTCCAGTATGACTTCGAAACCAATTAATATCTGTTGGATTATAATGTACTGAAAAATAATATCCCATCGTATTAAACCCCGAACCACTTCATTATGCAATCTATATTTTCCTGGATATTTTGTCTATTGTAGTCCATAAGTGTACAGCTTTACAGTACATTGTTTCTATTTGTTAAAGCAACACGTATGATAAAAGAAAAAGATTCTTTTTAAAGTAAAATGCTTATATATCAATCAAAATCTATATTTTTTGATTTTCTACTGATCCACTTCATTATGCAAATCAAAATAAAATCAATGGGAAAACCTTTGTTTTGCACTTTTCTCCACTTTTCAAAATTGATTATGATAAAATAACAATTTTTTAAGGGATTTATGCATTAATTATAATGAAAAACAGTTTAAGGTAGATTTTAATGATTTTTCTAACTAATAAATAATTTTAAAAATGAAATTCAATCCCTATCAATTTAGAGGACAGCTGCTGACCCCCAGTCTTATGGATGAAGCTAAATACATGTTAAAAATAAAAATAACCCTCAAAAATTTACAAAAATGTTTTTTTATGTGTTAAAAAAATCCATTTTAAAATCTTGATTTTGAGGACGATGGCCTTTAAGATGCTCTTACTGGTGGGGATGGTGAGCTAAATGTTATCAAAGTGCATGCCCATAATGAATACTTATATATTGAACTATGGTCCAATTTTTGTAGTCATAGCAGCCTCCAGCCAAGCAATATTAAAAAAGAAAAAAATTACAATTTTAATTACTAAAATTCATAAAGTAAATAATGTAGTTTTTAGATAATGGTTATATTTCATGTCGAGAGGCTCCACTGGAGGCTGCTATGACTACAAAAAATGGTACATAGGTTAATAGACAAGTTGTTGTAATGGTCATGTACTTAGATAACATTTGGCTCACCATCACCACCAGTAAGAACATCTTTAAGGCCATCATCCTCAAAATAAAGATTTTAAAATGGATTTTTTTAACACATCAAAAAATATTTTTGTGTAAATTTGAGGGTTATTTTTATCTTTAACATGTATTTAGCTTCATCCACAAGACTGGGGGTCAGCAACTGTCCTCTAAAGTGATAGGGATTGAATTTCATTTTTAAAATTATTTATTAGTTAGAAAAATCATTTAAATCTACCTCAAACTGTTTTTCATTATAATTAATGCATAAATCCCTTAAAAAATTGTTATTTTATCATAATCAATTTTGAAAAGTAGAGAAAAGTGCAAAACAAAGGTTTTCCCATTGATTTTATTTTGATTTGCATAATGAAGTGGATCAGTAGAAAATCAAAAAATATAGATTTTAATTGATATATAAGCATTTTACTTTAAAAAGAATCTTTTTCTTTTATCATACGTGTTGCTTTAACAAATAGAAACAATGTACTGTAAAACTGTACACTTATGGACTACCATAGACAAAATATCCAGGAAAATATAGATTGCATAATGAAGTGGTTCGGGGTTTATATCCAGTAGACCTTTTCATGAAAATACCCTTTTTCTAATTTCATTCTTCTGCTAACCTAAAAAGTTACTTTAGGAGCCTAGAAATACATGTACAAAATTTCAGCTCTTTATCTCTACTGGCGACCTAGCGCCAGGCATGTAAAATATCAACATATAACGGTAGCACGGCGGTTTTAACAATATCTCAGTAATGTACAGGTTTTAAGCTCTTCTGCAAATTTCAATTTAAACACATAAGGCCAAAGATATTATATCCAAAAAAAATTTTGTCAAAGTCTACTCTTCACCTAGCGCCAGTCAGTTTTCTAAAATCATGCATTTTATGCCTGTGAAAAATGAAATCGCCAGCGCTAGATGTAGAGTAGACTTTGACAAAAGATTTTTGGGATTTTATATCTGAGGCCTTATGTGTTTAAGTTGAAATATGCAGAACACCTAAATTCACCTTCCAAGCCATTCTCTAAGCATTTTAATTTTTTTATAGAACTGGATTTCAAAACTGCCTTTTGAAAAGGCCTAAAAAATATCTTTTTTTGTCCCTTTTTTCACTGTTTATAGTTACAACTTATTAAGATATTATTCTCAGTTAAAAAAAAAAAATTGGCGCTTCCAGCACCAAAACCGGCAAAACCAGGCAGTTAAACTTCTGTACCCCTACTTAACCCCCTAACAGTCTCTATCTGTAACAGGAGCCGAGATAGAGGGGGGGTCTGTTAGGGGGTTAAGTTGGGGTACAGAAGATGTTGTTTTTATAAAAATGTGACTATTTGTTTAACGTTAAGGTATGAGCCAATAAACAATAAATTAAATAATTAGTGATACATAAAATTACCCCGTGTATAGATTAGAATTATTGGTGAAAAAGTCTAGACATCTTAGACTTTATTTTAGATAGGCTTCGTTTAGTGTCTAATACACAATTTGTGACTTATTGTCCCAGGAATCAGCATTAAAAAAATCATAAAAAATCTACAACTACAACTAATTTAAAAATGGACAAACGGACTTTTTGGGAAAGATTGTAGAGTTGCTACGCTTTCAAAGAGAAAGCCTGTTTATTACACAAGTCCCCAAAGTTTTATAATAACGTTTACTTTTTCGTTGGCTTAACAATTTTGCTGACGATAGTGAATTTTTATTGATTGATTAATTAAGTTGAGTTTCAAACGTTTCAACCAATAATTTTAATCTACAGAAGTTTATCAATTTATTTGCCATTGCCTTATCCCTTTAGATCCCTAACTGTTGTTTTATAAGGTCAGGACAATTTTATTTGTTAAAATGAAAAAAAAATATATTTTAAAAATCAAGGCGAATCAAATTGTATCATCAAGATCTACACTACAAAGGAGAAACAGTACTGAAGGTAGATAGATAGATAGATAGATAGATAGATAGATAGATAGATAGATAGATAGATAGATAGATAGATAGATAGATAGATAGATAGATAGATAGATAGATAGATAGATAGATAGATAGATAGATAGATAGATAGATAGATAGATAGATAGATAGATAGATAGATAGATAGATAGATAGATAGATAGATAGATAGATAGATAGATAGATAGATAGATAGATAGATAGATAGATAGATAGATAGATAGATAGATAGATATTTGTTGAAATAATAATTTTTAAATATTTGAAATGTAAATGTCATAAACATGTTTTCCAAATATATAAAGCATTTTATATAATTGTTATATTTTCCATGAATAATTAAGATTTAAAAAAAGACATTTCTCTTGAAACACCCTGTAGATAGGTATAAAGATTGATAGACAGACAGATAGATAGATGGATATATAGATAGATAAAAAATGAGAAAAGCGGTAACTGCCGACCTAGGAAACGAAAAGGGTTAATCAAAAAGTGATTTAAAGAGATAAGACAATGGCCGATAAATTCATATATTTCCTCAATGATGATACACAAAATTACAATTAGTGATTAAAAACGTTTTGGCACTCCACCTAAGGAACCAACAAATCAAAATTCCATAAAATCCCTCAAAGTTGTTTGGCTAATGAATAAGAAAACCTTCTTACAAAACTTTGGTGACAAAACAGCTCATTGTCCCCTCCCTCCTTGGTTAATTGTGATTCTTATAACAGTCATCCATCAAAGTGAGAGTGGGAAAAATTGGCTGTTTATTACACTAGTCCCCAAAGTTTTATAATACCGTTTTCTAATTCATTGGCTTTACAACTTTTTGGACTTTAGTGAATTTTGATTGGTTGATTTATTAAGTTAAATGTTTAAACGTTTCAACCACTAATTTTAATCTAAAGAATGGGTAATATTGTGTATCATCGTTGGGGATGTATATCAATGTATTGGTCAATGTCTTGTCCCTTTAGATCCCTAAATCCATCCTCTAATATTTATGTGATAAACAGCTGTAATTTTGCCAGGAGAAAGACGACATTATGAAGATGTACAGTTACGCCCAGCAAACCAAGATGGCGGCGCCACAAATCAAGAAAAGGTATATGTTTGAATAAAAATATCAGATTTATGCATGTTTTACATTAAAGAGGGTTGTTAACCTCCTCACCCATACCCCATGCAATAAAACTAAATTAGAATGTGTTTTACTAGACTAGTCTAGTCTAGTTTAGTCTAGTCTAGTCAAACTAGTCTAGTAAAACACATTCTAATCTAGTTTTATTGCAGGCAGTATGGAGAAAGTTATATCTAGTCCAATCTAGTATAGTCTATTTAAATCTAGTTTAATCTAGTCACGTCAGGTAAAGTCAGGTCTAGTATAGTTTAGTCTAGTCTAGTCCAGTCTAATCTAGTTTAGTCTAGTTTAGTCTAGTCAAACTAGTCTAGTAAAACACAATCTAATCTACTATTAATGCAGGCAGTATGGAGAAAGTCATGGTCTAGTCTAGAAAAAGAAGAAAAGAAAGAAGAAGAAAATAAACTAAAAAGTCAGGTGAATATAGGGCATAGGACAATAGGAGGATAAATTTATCATCCTCAAATTCCTCTAAATCTGTGATTTGAAAAATCTGGGAAATCAATTTGGAAGATTTTTTAGCTAAGATGATATTCAGAAATATAAATAATTTCAGGCTTTTAGTAGCGAAGCTACTCTATAATTAACTTTGTATGTCCATCAGTCCGTAACGCTATTATGAGGGAAACATGATTTTCTCGGCTCCTATTCAAGATAGAAATCTGAAATTTTTAGAGAAGATTCCTATGACATATGCCCATCTAATCTATACGTTGTTTTGTCCATCTGTCTGTTATTTGTGGTGCTAGATCGATTCCTAGATTTTCCAGTTTTATGATTTTCTCAATTCCTATTCAAGATTATACAGGGTCATTCAAGAGAAATGATTTTAAAAAAAACTTAATTATGCATAGAAAATAAAACAATTATTATTTTCCAAAGGCCTTTTTTTCGAAGATTTATTGATTTAAAGGGTGTAAAAAAATGGGGTATAGTCCTTTCCACGACATCCCTCCATAAGGAGCGATTTTTCGTATTTTTCACAGTAGCTTTTCTCCTATTTCTAGCCCCTGCGGGGGGCTCTAACCCTGCGGGGCCAATTACCTAACCCTGTGGGACAATCACCTAACACAATATAACCTAACCTAACCTAAAATAACATATAAAAAGCCATTTTAAAATTACGAAGAATCGCTCCTTATGGAGGGATGTCGTGGAAAGGACTATACCCAAAAAATGTGCACCTTTTTGAAATTCAAATTGCTTGGCTTGTGTTAATAGTAGAAAAATGTTGCGCATATCGTTGGAATCGTCATAAGCTCTAATTTTTAAAAATATAAAAACCGTTTTTGTGCTTTTTATAGTTTAGGAGCTACGTTGAAAAATTTGAGAAAAAGGTTGAAAAGTTTTAAGAAATTGGAACATTTTACCTCGTAGCTCCTATACCATGCGTAGCACTGGAAAGGTTTTCATGTAGTAAAAAAATAGAGCTTATGACGATTCTAACGATATGCATAACATTTTTCTACTATTAACACAAGCCGCGCAATTTGAATTTAAAAAAGGTGCACATTTTTTTACAACCTTTAAATCAATAAATCTTCGAAAAAAAGGCCTTTGGAAAAACCGGTTTTTAGGACATAATTTGTTGAAATAATCATTTTCAACTATTTGAAACATAAATGTCTCATAATAGGTTTTCCAAATATATAAAGGATTTTACATAATTGTTTTATTTTCTATGCATAATTAAGTTTTTAAAAAAATCATTTCTCTTGAATGACCCTGTAGAAGACTGAAACTTTCAGAGATTAGTTCATTTTTCATTCAAAATATTTTCACCAAGTTTTATTAAGTTTTGTTTATTAATTGGGGTGCTAGATCGATTCCTAGATTTTTAGGTTTGTAGGATATTGCTATATAGTAATTTTTTTCCCGATATCCATTCTTAATTTTTGAGCTTTGCTACTTATGGGTGTTGTCATCCTTGTTTTCTTTTAATTATTTAAGGAAGAAAATATGCAAAATAAGGCAGAGATCTAAAGGGATAAGACAAAAAGACGATAAATGTACATCCCCTTTGGTGATACACAAAATTAATCCTTCTGTATATTATAATTAGTGGTTGAAATGTCTGGACATTTAATTCAATTAACCAAACATTCAAAATTCAATTAAAGTACCCAAAGTTGTTAAGCCAACAAATAAGAAAATTTGCTATAAAACTTTGGGAACTAGTGTAATATAAACAGCCCACTGTCCCCTCTCTATCTTCCTACAGACGTTCACTTTTTTCTTGACATGTCATGTTAAATACCTTAATTACTTGATGTTGGGCTAAGATTCAAACCGACAACAATCGATATAAGAATCAATTTGTTGAAACTTGAAGCAGCTTATAGTGTCTAATAAAAATGACGTTATGCAATACAAATGAGAAAATGATTAAAGTCCCTCAACAGATTATGATGTCATACGATAAAATAACCAATGAGAGGCCAGTATACCTTTTACTATTAGTCAATATAAATGTAAACTGGCCTATCTTTAGTCAATTGTATTTTATGACGTCATTTTTTATTAGGCACTATAAGCTGCTTACAATTAGTTTAAATATTTTTAGAATTCCACATCAGATGAGAAGGCCGAGGGGAAAAGCAAGATAAAAAGGTATTTAATAACAAGGAGGGATAAGACAATGGCCAGTAAATTAATGTACATCCCCAATAATGATACACCAAATTACCCCAAAGATTTGTTGTTGAAACGTTTGAACACTAAACTGTCAAAAGTCCCCAAAGTTATCAAGCCAACGAAAAAAAAACTTTTGGGACTAGTGTAATAAACAGCCTATTGTCCCCTCTCTCTCTGATTTAATATTATCTTATCTTATGTTAGGGGCACTTTGGTTGGTGGGGGTTTGAATTATCAAAAACTTAAGGATCTAGGATTCGATCAATATTGAAATTAATTAAAATTAGTGTAAATATGTAGAATGTGGAAATTTCAGCCGTCTATCTTGTATAGGAGCCGAGAAAATCAGACAGACATTTCAAATTAGAGAGTAGCTTCGCTACTAGAAATACTGTAGGGGGGGGGGGGGAAGAAATAGCTACACACATAGAGATCATGTTACTTTTATATAAGGATATACTAGTGATTGCACCCCTAGCATCTAGAGGCTCCGTTTTTGAAGGGAAATGATAAAAAATAGCCTAAAACCATCCGAGGATCTACATGAAGCATCCCTAGAATGGAGAACTCAATCGGATCAGTAGTTAAAGACATATAAAAACCTTACTGTTTTATATAATAGGATTCATATGTAAAATTAACAGGATGTCTGTGGATTAAGATTTTGCTAACAGCTAGACAGAAAAGGCTCTTCTTTACATCGAAGCTTTATATAGGTCATTGAAAGATTTACAATTTTGGTTGCCGTCTCATGAGAATTAAAATTCCCCCACATGGAAGCAGCATACAGTGCCTAATAAAAAATCATACAATCATACAATGCAAATGACCAATGATAGGCCATTATAAATTTTACCATTATTCAATTACAATATATACTGGCCTATAATTGGTCATTTGTATTATTTGACGTTTTTTTTTAATAGTTAAATAAGCTTTTTCTCTCCATCTTTTTTTGTCAACTTATATAACACTAACCGCTGAACCAATAAGGCTTACAGCTTAAACGAGCTTCACATAGGTCCTGTGGTGGTTTTAGGCTATTTTTTGTTATCTACCCCTAACAAAGTGACTAAAGATAATATGCCATTGGCGTATCCCGTATCATTTGAGGTGGTGGGGGGTTGAATTCGACCTCATCCCCTCCCTATTATTTTTTTCAGTTTAAAAAAGAAAATAAGACATTGGGCTTAAAAATACACTGGTACCCAAAGTTTTATATACAGCGATGTTATCTTATTCATTAGATATAAAACCTTGGGTACTTTTGGTGAATTTTGATTGGTTAATTCAAAACTATTAGAGTCCAAACGTTTTAACCAATATTTTTAATCTACAGAAAATCTTCCGAAAACAGTTATAAACCTTCCTTGGACCTTTAAGAGGCTAAACTGTAAAGAACCCATTTAGATTCAGCGGTTAGGAAGATCCTTTGCTACAGACAAAAATCTTACTATTTATTGTGTTAACTCAAAAATAAATCTAAAACTTTAAATCTTTTTAATAGATTTTTACAAATATTTTGGAAGATTTTTTGTACATAATATTTAAATATTTATCCTATCAAATATTCTATTAGAATAAAGTAACATGATGTCTTTTAGTTTTCCTGTACCAAATCATTTCGCTAACCGCTGAACCGATCGGGTTCTCCCTTGCAGGGTAGCTTCTAATAGGTCCAAAGAAGGTTTATGACTATTCTTGGGGAGCTTAGAACTTTAATAACTTCTGTACCGATAGAGTCCTCCAATTATGGGAATCTTTACATTAGTCAAGAGATGGTTTTAGGCTATTTTATCTTTAGTTTTTTTTATTTGGTTGGTTATAAGCTATTAGACTTATATCTTTAACATCAGCTAAAAAAGTCATATTTATGTGCTTTAATTGGATTTCATATGTGACAATGCGTACTATAGAGTGCTTTCCGCGGAAGTATAATTAGAAATTAATTTTGTTGGCCTTTAGAGGCTGTAGGCCCCAACTAACAAAACTGGTATTTAAATCTAAAATTAAACTTTTTTATGTGCTAAAATTTGTCTAAAAAACAAGATGAAACATATTTTTTCTGTTTGTCATAGAACCGGTTCTAATCCAGGGGATATAAATAGGTTTCATATCCATACTGGAAAAGGTATAGATTCTTAAATATTAAAATATTTAGGTTTCTTTTCAAGAGCAAGGCTTGGTCATCACTTTGCGCTGAAGAGGTCAAAGAGGTCATTCATGATGCAAAGGTCAGTATAAAGAGGTCATACATGATATAAAGGTCAGTATAAAGAGGTCATTCATGATGCAAATGTCAGTTTAAAGAGGTCATATATGATTAAAGGTCAGTATAAAGAGGTCATACATGATGTAAAGGTCAGTATAAAGAGGTAATTCATGATGTAAAGGTCTGTATAAAGAGGTCATACATGATACAAAGGTCAGTATAAAACGGTCATACATGATGCAAAGGTCAGTATAAAGAGGTCATTCATGAGTGGCCCGAGTCCAGGCAATCAAAACTGGAGTTAATTTTGTGTACTTTTTTTGGGAAAATTGTCTGTAATATGATGCTATACATGATTTTTTTATGGCTTGAACCGGTTCTAATCTAGCGGATATTAAACGATATCGAAGCAAGACTGGAAAAGGTTTTACTGTGACAATCTATAATACAAAGTAGAACGATGTCTGTCTGTCCGTCTGTCCGTCTGTCTGTCTGTCCCTTAAGATCTCGGTAACCACTGAACCGATCGGATTCTACTCTTTAGGGTATCTACCTATTGGTCCTGTGGTGGTTTTAAGCTATTTTCTTGGGGGGTGGGACACCCCCAACCCCCCAAAAAACCAAAAAATCCCCCCCATTTTTTTTTTTTTTTTTTTTTTTTTGAAGGAGATTTCCATGGTCCTTTACGAATTTCGCCATAATTTTTTTTATCACCTCTTGGGGCAATGCCCCTAGAGGCTAGGGGCGAAGCCGCTAGTTTCTTATACAGAAACAAAAATTTAGCAAGGCATTTTTAGGAGATAATTAGCTTTGATAATCTGATTTACAGTTCCCTAAAGTATCTCTAACTTGTAATACACAGAATTTAACAAAGATGACAACATCCATAAAAGCAAAGTATTAAAATCTGAAAAAAGGACAAAATCACAATAACTCATGTATAGAGTGTCAGAACTTTATTAACAGAACATTGGTTTGTAAGTCTAAACAAAATTGTACATAAACTTATTGCAAAATTGCTTAAATACAGTATATAAAGGACATGCTTATATTTTTTGGATTTGATTTTATATATAAGATAAGATAAGATAAGATAAGATTTATTTTCCTCAAAGGTACAACATATTTTATTAGATATATATTATAAATTATGTTACTATGCTTGATTTGTTTGATTCATCTGGTTTGTTGTGTTTGGTGCAGGTTAGATAATAATATACATAATAACAATTATTAAGTACCTAGCATGGAATTGGCCGAACTTCATCTCCACCTAGTTACCAGGCCAGTTTAAATTGAATGGAGACAATATTTTACAATAAAAATTCCATGCAACATTGTACCAGATAGTTGGCATAACCCTTTAAGGGTTGTGGAGCCACTGGTGTACTTTGACGCTTGCCAAGCCGATACAATGTTATATGTGCAAATAAATAATAATCTTAACAATGAAACAATATCTTGCTGTGTATTTCAGACATCCTCCTACTATCAGTTGCAACTTCTCCAAGCGTGAATTCGGAACAATTAAGGAACCAAAACCTCCATAAGGAGTCGCTATTCCCGTTGAGATCCCTTTTCAGCTCCAAATAGACAGTTTCCTTTATATCAAATTATTTTCATTATAGAGTGGAGTTTTGTCCGGGTTTTAAGGACATCTCCACACCAATAATTACAGGATAACGGCAAATTTCGCGATAACACTTGGTCCAATCCAAAAAATCCAAAAAAAAACCAAAGAAAAGTCCAAAAAAGGACAAGAATACCCTAATAATAATCATATCGTGTACTTAAGTGAACAAGGTGTAATGGTTGGTTTCGATTCCTACGGAATCTGATTTTTATTTTTGAGAATGGATATAAAAAATCCTAAGAATAGGTCATATGCGATTCCTACGGAATCTGATTTTGGTATTTTGATAATGGGAGTGTGTCCCTAAATATGTATGGTTCGATTCCTCCGGAATCTGATTTTTGTGTTTTGAGAACTGGTCACAGCATGGCTGTGAATGGGGCAACAAAATGGGAGAGGAAGAGGGGGGGGGGGAGGGGGTTTTAAGGGAAGGCGAAAACGTATCATTAATCCATTGATTCCACCCCTTTTTGAAGGTAAAAGGGTGAAAGTGGGTCATGTTAAAAAAGACTGTGGCGTGCTATTGCGCGCGTAATTTGGTTATAGCTTTGCTTTAGTGAGGTTTAAATCTTACTATTGTTTAGACACGAAATGTTCGGAGAGGAAGAATACCAACAAATGTGGCAGCCGCTACGCAATAGATTGACAATAACATATGAACGACTTCTCAATATAGTTAATGGTGACAATGTCAGTGACGAAGTACGTCGTGAGGTAGCCCGTCTTCTATACCAACAGGGTTATTTAGAAACCGAGTTGGCCCTCACACTATACAACCCAAACAAGGACATGGAGTTTCATGAAGCTAAATTGGGTGAAATTGCTGAGCGGATAACTGCTCAAGAGGGGGCCTGTCTCCAGCTATAGTTCCAGAAGTTGGCCATTTCCGGTTTGAACCAGTTACGGTCAAGTTCTCTACGACTTTATATACAAGATATCCGCAAAAATATCCGCAAAAACACCCGCGGAAATGTCCACATGATGTTCACAAAAATCAACAAAAATCAACAATGAATCAACAGAAAAAAACTGCAAAAAGTTACTGATATGGCTATTGAAATATAAAATTGTTTTTGAAGAATAATACAGTTTAGTTTTATCCAAAAAAGTAAAAGTATTAAAATATCATAAATTATCATAAATTCATTGATTTGTTTAATAAATCCTAGATATCTTGCTATGAACTTTTATTTTTTATGAAGGATGTATAGAGTAATAGGATGTCTGTTAATATTTCGCTATGGATTAATTTTCATTAGCATAAAAAAAAGTGAAGTGAGAAACTGGTTAAAATAAGGGAGATGGGTCAGGGAATTCAACAGGTTAGGGGGAGGAGGGGGGGAAAAAACTAGAAGGGGAGTGGTGGGTGGTTTGTGCGCGGCCGTGACTTCCAGCTAGACAGACGGAGCGGCGCCTATCGTTTGGT
This sequence comes from Acartia tonsa, assembly GCF_053477335.1. Taxonomy (NCBI): domain Eukaryota; kingdom Metazoa; phylum Arthropoda; class Copepoda; order Calanoida; family Acartiidae; genus Acartia; species Acartia tonsa. Next base: position 20,999,706 of record NC_137274.1, read on the forward strand.
ATATACTGGGGGGGAGAAAAATAGGGGGAGGGGGGAAGAGTGGTTTTCCGGTAAAGCACGGCAGAATAAAGCAAAAGAATAAAGCAAAAGAGGGGGCGGGGGGGAGACAATTGGTTGTAAAGCATAGGGGGAATACGCGGGAAATCGGAAGTAGGGAAAGTTATTTATTAATTAATAAGTTAAATTAAGATTGAATAATGTATGGTATTAAGACACAAGGGGGGTATAAATATGGGGGTGGGTAGGGTCAAAGTTCAATTGTCTCAGAAATGTCAGATCAAGAAGAGGAAGTTGGACAAGGCCAAGGTGCTTTACCGGATGGGGCGCCGGAAGTTCCGGAGGAGGCTGGAGGAGAAGAAGATGTTCCCCTCCAAGACCAGGTGCAGGAGCTCATCGCCATGTTGAACTCAAGCGATGAAATCGATGATCCTGCACCCGTGCACGGCGTCCAGCAGCTGCTGAACCTCGCGGCAGTGCCTGATCTACTCCCATTTCCGGGGGTAGACAGGCGCTGTCTGGACCTCTGGTTTATGGTCAAGAGGAGGTTAATGGGCGTCGTGTACGAGGGCGACAGACTTATGTGGAGGAGATTCCGCCAAGATGCCATCGATGAGGAGATCCTCCGCATGATGTACTCCAACTATGGGTTAGTCGTGAGGCTAATTTCAGTAATGCCCACGTACGCCCGCTCCTTCCAGGCCAACATGGATTCCATCGCCACCATGGACCGCTTGGTCACCGTCCAGCAGGACCTTGTGGAGGAGCTCCTCCAACAGGAACCCGACGACGTCGATGACTCCAGCGACTACGACGAGTAGATGGCTATGCCCACTACATGAGCTTAACCAGTCCAGTCAGCGATAGTCATATATTAAACAAAATTTTCGATATCTAAATTTGAATAAATAAATATATTTTTGGTCAAAATTATGAAAAAACTTTGTTATTTTTTTATTAGATAAAATAGAGGTAGAGGTTGCGCGATTCGTTAGTTGCTTGATAAAAAATATATAATATAATAGAAGAAGTCAAAGTCAAAATATAAAATGTAAAATGAATAAAGTGGATAAGAAACAAACTATGCTAAAGCTACTCTATACATAGGTATGTATGTCGGTTCCTACGGAACCTACTCGTTGAGATTTGAGGTTAAAGAAATGCTGTTTTATTATTTTTTTGGTATAGAAATTAAGTGCTTACAAAAAGTCGAGGGCTAAAGATACGAATAGAAACTTAGTTAGAACAAAAAATTGTTAAATAGAGGAAGAGAAAAAATAAAGTATTTGCTTTTTTTTTAAGAAAGTAAGTAATAAGTAAGTAAAATATCTTTCTTGAGAATAATTTTATTATCAATCAGTTTAATTTCAAAAATAAAATATTTGCTTTTTTAAAATATTTGCTTTTTTAAAACTCAATCTTGTTTAGGTAATAAGTAAAACATTTTTTCTTAAAAATATTTTTATTATCAATTAGTTTAATTTCAAGTGGAAGGTTGTTGAATATAGTTGGGAAAGAGTTAAGAGGGGCGTGCAGGAGAAAGTTTCTATTGGTGCCCGGTTCGTAAGCAAAGTTGTTCCTGTTCCTAGTGCCATACGTATGTCTGTCTTGAACAAAATTCCAGGTGTTTTCGAAAATTTTGGGAAAATTGCCTAATTTATAGGCGTGCATAAATTTACAAACATTGAATTCAATTAACAGGTTAAATGGAAGTATGCCATTAGATTTAAAGAATTCAGCTGTGTGAGCTCTGCTAGGTAAATTTTCGATTATTCTAATGGCTTGCTTCTGCAACTTAATGATTGGTGCTAACAGATACATAGGACAGGCAGTGAACAGGAGACAACAATATTCGATATTCGACTTAATATAAGAAGAATAGAGTAGCTTTAAGTGTTTCTTGTCCAACAAATGACGCATTACTTTCATACTATAAATTATTTTAGAGACTTTGCTATAGACTTTTTCAAGATGATAAGAAAACTTCATTTTCTCGTCCAATTGAATTCCCAAGTGTTTGATACTACCCTCATTGGTACCGCTCACAAGATCCAACTTAGTGATTTTTGACTCATCATTTTCGTTATGATTATTCATGTTTACATAGACTTCAAAGTTGGTCTTAGCGGCGAGCTCAGCGGGGGTGAGTATCTCACGGGGGGAGGAAAAGACCATACATTTGGTCTTGCGGGGGTGAATAAGAAGTTTATTGGCATTGTACCATTGGGTCAGTCTGGGGACAAGCTCCTTTGCAAGGTTGATCAATTGTATAATATTCTGCTTTTCAATGAAGCCCACTGCGTCATCAGCAAAGAGATTGATTAGGATCTCTTCACTGCATGAAACAAGGTCATTGATAAAAATCAAAAAAAGAATTGGTCCCAGGACTGACCCCTGAAGTACGCCAATGATAATGAATTCAATTGTGGAGGAGAAAAGGCCCTTAAAATATACACGCTGTTTCCTATTTGCATAATAACTACGGAACCAATCAAGTGCAACCCCCCTTATCCCTGAATTCTCCAGTTTGCTAAAAAGGATGTCCCTATTTATCATGTCGAAACACTTCCTTATGTCCAAAAATATGGCCATACAGGAAGTGTCTCGACTGAGTGCTTGGGTGATCAATGTGCTTAAGTTCAATACATTGTGAAAGGTTGAGATTCCTTTCATGAAGCCAAACTGGCGGTTGCTAAAAAAAGACCGATCTTCCAAGAACTTAACCAGCGTTTCACAGACATATTTTTCAATGGGCTTGGAAAAGTTGTCAATGAGTGAAATTCCTCGATGATTATCTGCCTCGCTGAGTGAACCTGATTTGTGAAGGACAACTATTTTGGAAGTTTTCATTTTTTCAGGAAAAGTGCCATTTTGAAGTGATAAATTATAAACATGTGTTAAGGGAGTGGCAATGGTATCAGCACAGCGAGACAGAACATACATCGAGACATCATTTATGTCTGTGGAACGCTTAGGTTTAATACTACGAATGATATTAATAACCTTGAAGGGGTACAATGGCTCAAAGAAGAGGGAATCTTGACATGGGGGTGGTAAATATTCAAAGAAATTTTTGGGGGTGGAAGGAATTTCAGGCCTTAGGGAAGACCCAATCTGACTAAAATAACGATTAAATTCATTAGCTATTTCTTGGTCATTTTCAATTTTGTTTGGGCCTACTTGAAGGTATGTGCACTCAGGGGAAGATTTACTAAACCCAATGACTTCCTTTAGGGTTTTCCAGAGTTTTTTCCCATCCCCGTTTGCATCTCTTATTTGTTGTCTGTAATATTCAATCTTTGCTCTTCTCACTTGCCTATTGTAATTATTCCTATAGACATTGTAAATACTTTCATTTTCAATTGTTTTGTCTTTTAAAAAGTTGCTGTACAAAATATCTCTATGCAATCTACAACGCAATAAAAAGTCTGACATGAAAGGCTGCTGAGGCTGGGTACGTTTGTTTTTTCGTTTTTTTCTAACTGGACACTTTTCATTATAAAGTCTCAAAAAGGTTGAAATAAAGTTATCATAAGCAATGTTTGTGTTGTCTTGGTTTAAAACGTGATTCCAGTTAGTGTGGTAGAGTGCATAGTTTAAGGCATCAAAGTTTTCATCATTCAATTCTCTTTTTTCAAAGAAATCTGGAGGTTTGGGTTTATTTACTCTGTCTATTCGGAATGAATTAATAATTGGCAAGTGATCGGAGATTTTTGAAGTTAAGACAAAGGAAGACATTAGGTTTTGAATAAAGTTACCTACCCCGAATAAATCAAGAAGGGTTGCAGTGGTTCTAGTTACTCTAGTAGCTCTGGTAACGGTATTTATGATACCGTTAAAGGAAAAAGACTCAATAATTCTCATGGAGTTGCTATTTATATTATTTATTTTGAAAAGATCAAAATTGAAATCTCCTACAATGAAGTATGGTATGCTTAAAGCTGCTATTCTATCAATCAGGTCCAAAAAAAGTTCAAAAAATTCTTCTATTTCAGCACTACTCTGATTGGGTGGCCGATAACAGTTTAGTAAGCAAAACTTTAGTCCATTGTGGGAAATTTTTAAGCAAATAGATTCAAGAATATTTTCTTTAAATGAAAATTTATCAAATAGTTTATCTACTTTATAATATTTGCTTACTAGAATACCCACCCCTCCCCCCCTACTTTTTGTGCGGAGTTTAACATGCCAATCGTAATTATTAATTCCATAGCAATCCATATTTACATCCTTATTCAGCCATAATTCTTGAAAACACAGAACATTTAAGTGGATATCATGTTGTCTAAAGAAGTCTACAGTGGAGACAATATCATTGTATTTAGAATGTAATGACTGACAATTAATACTAAAAATATTGAGAAGGTTTTCATTGAATGTTTTCAGTTTCTGTACGATACCTTGTTCACTTGAAAAAACGCAATTTATTCCGAATTCGTTCTCAAAATCGTTAAAGTAGTCGCCGTAAATCGGATTCATAAGATTTAGACCAATGTTATCGTTTAAGTTACCGTAATCCTGGTTAATCTGATCATTAGGGAGGTTTGTCATAGCAGAGCTGGTCCAGGAGCACCGCAGGAGGAATCGTCTTAACATCAAGTATGGACATCTGAAACACAGTAGATATTAGTGGACAAATAAAAATAGGTAATATACAATATATTATCGTTAAAGCGAAAAAAATTACCATATTTACTATGGTTATTCCGATAGCGTTTAGTTTATGTGTGTGTTGGGGGTGGCAACACATTTCAAGCTAGTTTAGTTCCCCCTACTCATTTTCATACAAGTTCCAAGTATTTTATATGCTAATCAGCAGAAAAATAAGAAAAATAGATTGAAATTAATATGCTATGTTGGCGTTCTAACAAGTTGGGTAATATTTAATATTAATATTATAATAATATAGAGTTTACGTGGATATAAACATTAAGTTTTTCGAAATAAATCACTTTGTAAATGAATTTAAAAATGATGATAATAATTTTGTTAAGTACCTTTTTTTCCGACGTATAAGATACTTAACCTCATGATGTGATTACCGCCTTTGTAGCTTTGCTTTGCTTAGCTTTGTTGGCGGTGTCTCTAGCTTTGGCCCTCGTGGCCACAGGATCAGAAGGTGCTGAGTCAACGACAGGGGCAACAGGTACAGAAGGTGCTGAGTCAACGACAGGGGCAACAGGTACGGAAGGTGCTGAGTCAACGACAGGTGTAGATGCGGCAGATGCGGCAGACGTGGCGGCAAGTGCGGCGGTGTGTGTGGCGGTAGGTACGGCAATAGATGCCGCAGGTACGGCGACAGACACGGCGGCAAGTGCGGCAGACGTGGCGGCAGATGCGGCGGCGGTCACGGCGGCAGGTGCGGCGGTGAGCGCGGCGGCAGGTGCGGCAGTGAAATCAGCTGTAGCGGCGGCTGCGGATGCGACGGCGGCAGGTACTGACTGTGTGGGCTGTGCGGCTGGTGCAACGGCTGTATGTGCGGCGGTTGCGACGGTTGCGGCAGAGTCTATGGGAGGGAACACAGCTAGGTCCCCAAGAGCTGGGGCAGGGGCAGACGTTAAATTATGTTGAATCGTGCTGGAAGGGTGGGCTGTGATCGTACTAAACTGTCTTGGGAAGTCATCCTCTGTTAAGTCAGCCTGATTAGAGAAGAATGTTTTCCTTTCCTCAGGCGCTAGCTTGTTGAAACAAAGGATAGGCGGTGCCTCTGACAGAAAAAAATCCTCGCTTCCAGGTATGGGTTGGGCCATTTCCTTCAGGTCTTTGCCAAACGGGTTAAGGCAGCGTATCCAGCGGCTGCCGTTCTTGAGCTGAAATTGGACATGTTGGCCAGCGACTTTGGCCCTCGAAATCTGGTTTGTGGCATACACAAAGGTCATGGTCTTCCTGTTGAGGTCGGACATATCTTGCTTCGCCTGGACTAACCTATTGGGGAAGAACGGGACCGGTGACGCGTTGTTCCTGGGATTGAACCTCTTGATCTCGGCGTTGTAACGGTCAAGCACAGCCTTCTTATTGTTCATCCACGCGTCGAGGTAGGATCTAGACATAAAACGAAAAATAAAAACGGGGATCTGGCCCTTTGTATATGGGAGCATATGGGCACGCTCGACGATATCACAAAAATGTGAGGGAATATATTCTAATTCTCCACGTTTAAGAGCGGCTTCAAGGGTGGGCCTTATAATGTTTCTAAATATGATAAACTCTGTAATATTTTCACGGCTCCACGGCTGCTGAAAATTCACTATTCTACAACTCCAATCGCGGCACCTTTGCTCTCTTATCGAGTTTTGTAGAAGTTGAAATTTGACGAAATTTTCTCTCGACGATTCAATAGAGTTTAAATAGTCTTTTTGTTGTGTAATCGTGGTCCTAATCGCTTTTTGTTCATTATATTATAGGCATTATCTGAGATAGGCGTTTTTTTTAGAGTTGGGCGTTTTCTGAGAAAGGCATTTTTTGTTGCATATTTTCAAAGTTTTCTTGTCTGCCAGTAAATCAAAAGATCACTCTTCCTTCTCCTAAACAAAAAATGTTCCTGGAATCAAGGCATCGAATTCGGGGGTAAAGTAGTCACCCCAAAAAATTTTCCATTTTACCCCCCTCCCCCATATAAAATGACCCCTACCTTGGGGGTGCCGTAGCGTATAGTGTCCAATAAAAAATGACGTAATAACTTCAAATGACCTATTATAGGCCGGTATACAATTTGCCATTGGTCAATTATAATGTATATTGGCCTATCATTGGTCAATTTATTATATGACGCCATTTTTTAGTGGAAATTATAAGCTGTTACATAAAATCAATAATAGTTATTTCTCGCATTATATTATAAACAACGTTCCGTGGTTATAAAATGTACAATTATAAGATTAAAACCAGTTTATTTTAGCACGAGATGCCGAAGGCACAGGCTACAAAAACTGGTTTTAATCTTATAATTTTACATTTTTATATTCCTAGAAAACTAGATATAATACGATGCTAGACATAGTTTTTTCGTATGGATGAGAACCGGTTCCTATCCACCGGATTCGAATGAATATGATGAAAATAATTTTCACCTTGGCCAAAGGTCAGCTGTAGTTGCAGGTCTAACAGGTCTGGGGGGCGACACCTAGATAGATAGATAGATAGATAGATAGATAGATAGATAGATAGATAGATAGATAGATGGATAGATAGATAGATAGATAGATAGATAGATAGATAGATAGATAGATAGATAGATAGATAGATAGATAGATAGATAGATAGATAGATAGATAGATAGATAGATAGATAGATAGATAGATAGATAGATAGATAGATAGATAGATAGATAGATAGATAGATAGATAGATAGATAGATAGATAGATAGATAGATAGATAGATAGATAGATAGATAGATAGATAGATATATAGATAGATAGATAGATAGATAGATAGATAGATAGATAGATAGATAGATAAATAGATAGATAGATATATAGTTGCAGGTCTAACAGGTTTTGCAGGAGGCGATACCTAGTAAATCAAAATTAAACTATTATTTTTTATAATCAAAAAGGTAGTTGCACAAAATACATTTAAACTTGAATTTAGTGAACCATATATTTTTTCCTGTTTAATGGTTTAAACTAGGGTTGGGCCGGATATCCGGTGTGGCCGGATATCCGGCCATTTTCAATATCCGGCCGGATACCGGATATTGAAACTATCCGGCCGGATATCCGGCAATATAATCTTTTATATTTTACAACAAAAATTTGTTTTTTTAAATCTTAAATGGCTGTAATTTTCTTATTATTGAAGCTAGAAGAAAATTTTTTTCTGAATATGTTAATTTTATGTAAATTTTATATTAGAAATCTCAAAACATAAATTTTGGCGGTGGCAGCAGTACTTGGCAGCTGCCAGCCGCAAACCGACGGTTGGCCGGAAAACCGCAACAGATTTTATGAAATTGTAATAAGTCATGAAGATATATAAAAAAGCTTACGTTTAAAATTTGAAATCTTCAAGTAAAAAGTTGCGGTCACAGAAACCGTTTAAAGATTTCTGGAGACCTGGAGGTTCAGAACTTGCAGGATTATACCTGGAACCTGAAATCGACTTGAACACCTATATTAAACATGAGGATGTATGACTATAGGATATTTTAGTATTAGATAACATGAAATGCTTTGTTTAAGTAAAAAAATATTTTTACTTTTTACCTGAATGACCTTACCAGATTTGCTGGCATCCTGTGCCCGCCAGGGAGGAGGTATTAAAAATTTTCAACTCTTAGTAATGTGTCAAACCCAAATTTCGAAAGTCACTCAGTTGTAGCCCTCTACCTTTTATACACAGAGAATCGGATAGAAAAAAAACAGAGAGGGGGGGGGGGGCAGGCATTTAACGCCACCTCCCCGCCCATCCTCCAACCGTTAGGGGTTGATATTACAGATTGAGGGTAGTAATAGTTAATTAGATTTATTTGCTAAGGAGATTTAATAGTTACTTAATTTTTAAGTTTTAACCTTAATTTTATCCTATTATATAAAGTAGTAAGCTTTTTTTTTTGTCTGTAGCGAAGGATCTCGCTAACCGCTGAACCAATATGGTTCTCCTTTTTAGGTCCTAGGGTGGTTTTAGGCTGTTTAATTTTTATAAAAAAGTCGTTGTAAGGTTTTAAGTTATTTTTCTGCACTTTCATGTCCTTTCTAATATCCCTAGATACTAGGGACGCAGCCGCTAGTATAATATAAAACACCAGTTTATGAAGAAATTTTTTTTGCGGGTATAGTCCCTTTCATGGCAAGGCCCCTTAATTATTATTATTCGTATTTTCACAGTAGATTTACTCCTATTTCTAGCCCACCGCGGGGGAATCTAACCTTGCGGGGCCAATTGCCTAACCCTGCGGGGCAATCACCTAACCAAATATAACCTAAAATAACCTATTAAAAGCAACTTTTAAAATACAACGAATCGCCCATTAAGGTGCGTTGCTACGAAAGGGACTATATCGTTTTTTGATACAATAATATGTAGTAATTTGGCCGGTTATCCGGCCGGATATCCGGTGATTTGGCCGGATATCCGGATATCCGGCATTTGAAATCAGCCGGATATCCGGTATCCGGCCAAAAAAATATCCGGCCCAACCCTAGTTTAAACTATCTTTATAGGGCATATATTTGAATGAATTTCAATTTTCTACTGTGTAATTTTAAAAACATCAAGATTTTAATCTTGACTTTACCTACATAAATTAGACTTTTTTTGGACAAGACTAGAAAACTGCCTGGAAAAAGTTTTTTTTTGGTTTCAAATATCTAATATTGTATATACATTCAAAAAAAAACATAAAAAGGTTTACTTCTATAAGTATCCCGAATTCTTTAAATGCACTTTCTGTATGAATTCTAAGCCATTTTTAAAAGTGAAGTTTTTCTATAATTAGCTCTTTTTGTTTATTTAGGCATGTTAGAATTGTCCTATTGATTTCAATCGTTGGATTATGATTTCTGTACCAATTTCATACGATGTAGAAAGCAAAGCAACTCTATGATAGTTACCAGAAAGTCTGTATTTCCATTAAAAACATGCTATTTTTTAAATTTTTTGACATAATTTTTTTTTATGATATTAATCTGAATTTTGGAGAAGCGTCAGTAATATTTGACATAATATCATTTAACATAAATTCATTTCACATAAAACATTTGACATAAAATCACTTCACATAAAGGTACACTTGACATAAAAACATTTGCCATAAAGGTACATTTGCCATAAAGGTACACTTCACATAAAAACGTTTCACTTAAAGGTACATTTGACATAAAGGTACATATGATATAAAGGTACATTTGACATAAAGGTACGTTTGACATAAAGGTACACTTGGCATAAAGGTACATTTGACATAAAGGTACACTTGGCATAAAACGTTTCACATAAAGATACATTTCAAAGTGTACCCGAGGTTGTCATTTTTTTCCCCGAGCATGGCAACCGGTGAACAGAATTTCAGTTCTGCACCACAAGCCTCGCACATGGCAACCGGTGAACAGAATCTCAGTTCTGCACCACAAGCCTCGCACGACTGAAGTTCCCATGTCTATACAGTCATATTTATATGAAAATATTTTTAGAAGATTTTTGAATTTTTTTTTGAAGATTTTCCATTTTTTTTAAATTTTAAAAATTTTTATTCATTATTAAAAGAAAATCTTCAAAAAAAATTCAAAAATCTTCTAAAAATATTTTCATATAAATATGACTGTATAGACATGGGAACTTCAGTCGTGCGAGGCTTGTGGTGCAGAACTGAGATTCTGTTCACCGGTTGCCATGCTCGGGGTACCATTATGTGAAATGTACCTTTATGTCAAGTGTACCTTTATGTGAAATGTACCTTTATGTGAAATGTACCTTTATGTCAAATGTACCTTTATGTCAAGTATACCTTTATATGAAATGTATCTTTATGCCAAATGTACCTTTATGCCAATTGAGTTTATGTGAAACGTTTTTATGTCAAATGTACCTTTATGTCAAATGAGTTTATGTCAAATGATACTTTATGTCAAATGTTTTATGTAAAATGAATTTATGTGAAGTGATTTTATGTCAAATATTACTGATCCGTTTGATCCATTCCAAGGTACAATATTTTAGGCAAAGCATCTCTATGATTAATTCCCAAAATGTAAGTATGTCTTTAAAAAACAGAATCCTGTATTTAGATACGATTTTGTTCATGTATGTTGTTCTACCGTTTGATTTCAGAGTTTTGCTTTTATGGATGTTGTCATCCTTATTTTATAACAATCATCCCATTAATTAGATATTTGTAAATTATGGGGATTCCTAATATGATAAGTTATAGGTGTCTCTATAAGAAAAATAGTTAATTATTAGAAATTACATATTTAGAGAAAAAAATCTTCTAAAATATTTTGAAAAAATCGTTGAGTTATATTGTTGAAATTGCTGAAGATTACATATAATTATATACATAGATGGATAAATGGATAGATAGAAAATAGATAAATGGATAGGTAGATAGATAGATAAGTAGATAGTTACCATTTGAATATCTTGTTCCTCATTTGTTGGCCGTCTTCTAAAATTATAGATAACAAGAATAAAAAAACAGCGAGAGAGGGGACAATGGGCTGTTTATTACACTAGTACCCAAAGTTTTATAATAACGATTTCTTATTCATTTGATTAAACCTTTGGAGACTTTCGTTAAATGTGATTTGTTTGATTTTTTAAGTTGAGTGTTCAAACGTTTCAACCACTAATTTTAATCTAAAAAGGGGTAATATTGTGTATGATCACTGGGGATTAATTTATCGGCCATTGTCTTATCACTTTAGATTCCTGATGAGAACCCTTTACTGAAGTAACAGGATGTCTGTCTGTCTATGTGTTTGGCTGTGTGTTTGCCTGTTTGTACCGAAGGATCTCGCTAACCGCTGAACCGATTGGGTTCTCCTTAACATGGTAGCTTCTGATAGGTCCCTTGAAGGTTTATAACTATTTTGGGGGATGGTACCACCACCCTCCCAAGATATATCACAAAAAAAATCAAATAATCGTAGACTTATACACAACATAGCAAGGTATTGTAGAACGCAACATAAGATAGGTATAAGAGAGACTTGAACATAAAAAACAAACATTTAAAGTGCTACTAGAAGCCTCTAGGGGCGTAGCCGCTAGTATCCATTACAGTAATAAAGCACAAATTTTGCAAAATAAAAGTCAATGGAATAAACTGATAAATTAAGTTAAAATTTAAATTTTAAGAGAAGAAAAATAGCATAAAACTATCCCGAGACTTAAATTTAATCAAATCTACCACGTAAATATTACATATAGACAAAGTGGGTTATACACTGATACAGTATCTACTTAAAGTGCCAACAAAAAAAATGACGTCATACAATAAATTGACCAATGTTAGGCCAGTATACACTGTAATTGACCTAAGGTAAAATTTATACTAGCCTTTCAATGGTCATTTTATTGTATGACGTCATTTTTGGATGCACTTTACGCTGTTTCTTCTTCTTTTAGAAATTTAGACATCTATCTTAAGAGGTTACGGTCCTAGAGGCCTCTAGGGACACATAAAATTGTTTCTTTTTAATCTATGTTAAAATCAGCTGTAAACCAACAATATTTTTTTTGCCACTAGATAACTAAGAACCTAGTGAAACTGTACATGTACTACAGGGGACCTAATATGCTACCTTGAGGCACTCCACTATCTATTTCTAATGTATCATACTAAGAACCTAAAAATACTCTACCTATACTGCAGAGGACCTAATATGCTACCTTGAGTCACTCCACTATCTATTTCTAATGTATCATACTAAGAACCTAATTATACTCTACCTATACATCAGAGTACCTAATATGCTACCTTGAGTCACTCCACAATCTATTTCTAATGTATCATACTAAGAACCTAATTATACTCTACATATACTACAGAGGACCTAATATGCTACCTTGGGGCACTCCACTATCTATTTCTAATGGATCATACTAAGAACCTAATTATACTCTACCTATACATCAGAGTACCTAATATGCTACCTTGAGGCACTCCACTATCTATTTATAATGGATCATACTAAGAACCTAATTATACTCTACATATACTACGGAGGACCTAATATGCTACCTTGGGGCACTCCACTATCTATTTCTAATTGTATCATACTAAGAACCTAATTATACTCTACCTATACATCAGAATATCTAATATGCTACCTTGAGGCACTCCACTATCTATTTCTAATGGATCATACTAAGAACCTAATTATACTCTACCTATACATCAGAGTACCTAATATGCTACCTTGGGGCACTCCACTATCTATTTCTAATTGTATCATATATTACTAAGAACCTAATTATACTCTACCTATACATCAGAATATCTAATATGCTACCTTGAGGCACTCCACTATCTATTTCTAATGGATCATACTAAGAACCTAATTATACTCTACCTATACATCAGAGTACCTAATATGCTACCTTAAGGCACTCCACTATCTATTTATAATGGATCATACTAAGAACCTAATTATACTCTACATATACTACAGAGGACCTAATATGCTTCCTTGAGTCACTCCACTATATATTTCTAATATATCATAATAAGAAGATAACCTAACCTATACTGCAGAGGAGCCCCGTAGGAGCCAGGAACTAGACAACTTTTCTTCCTGCGGGGCCAGCTAGGGTCATCCTAGGATAGATAGATAGATAGTTGGATGTATGTATAGATAAATAGATAGATAGATAGATAGATGATAGATAGATATATATATATAAGAGGTTAACTCACAAACAAAATATGAATTTTACATATCTATTCAGACATTACAAATTGTTTCATGCATGTTTTCACTCTTCAGATGTCAATGTAAAACTATATCTATAATAAGGGTCGATCCATACGTCCGTCCGTGATGGTTAGCTTTTGTTATTAATCTATGCATGTTTGAATTGTCTTATCAATTTCAAACTTACTTTGCATGGTGATTCCTGTAGTAGTTAGGTACGATTTAGAAAGCGTATATATATAGATAGATAGATAGATAGATAGATAGATAGATAGATAGATAGATAGCTAGATAGATAGATAGATAGATAGATAGATAGATAGATAGATAGATAGATAGATAGATAGATAGATAGATAGATAGATAGATAGATAGATAGATAGATAGATAGATAGATAGATAGATAGATAGATAGATAGATAGATAGATAGATAGATAGATAGATATATAGATAGATAGATAGATAGATAGATAGATAGATAGATATATAGATAGATAGATAGATGGATAGATATATAGATAGATAGATAGATAGCTAGATATATAAATAGATAGATAGTAGACTAACCTGTATATTTTTTTTAATACTATACATAGTTGTAAGTAATGTCCTGATGGTTTAAACCCCAAGTATCGACTGAAACCATATTGGAATAAATTATGGCTTTAAATAACTAGCTGGGTTCCAGAGTCCTTTAGTAGATAAATATAACAAAACATGCCAATTTTATCCAGGTATTTAAAGGGATAAGACAATGTGCGATAAATTGATGAACATATCCAATGATGATGCATAAAATTTCCCCTTCTGTAGATTAAAATTAATGGTTGAAACATTCGGTTACTTAATGAATCAACCAATCAAAATTCACGAAAGTCCCCAAAGTGGGTAAGCCAACAAATAAGAAAACGTTATTATAAGACTTCTCTAGGCAAAATAGGATGAGATATGTTTATTTTTACATTCTGATTATTTAGTTCTGACACTACACTTGTGTTAATGTCCGTTTGTCTTACCGTTTCAGTGCTTCGCCTTTATGGATGTTGTCATTCTTGTTTTTTTCTAACACACAGACAAAATATTACCATCCCAGTACCCTATCCCTGGCTGTAAAGGAAACCACAATTGGAAAATTGTTGAGGCCCCAAAAATAGAAAACAAGGATGACAACATACAGAAGTAGCGAAGCACACAAAAACAGGTTGTAATAGTTATTTATTGCATAGTATTATAGACAACTTTCTTCGAATATTAAAATAAAAATTAAAAGAAGACCCGGTCTAACAAAACTGGTATTAACTTTATGATTTGTATTGTAATTTCCGTGGAATATTGGCTGTTTTCAGTTTGGATGAGAACTTATCCACCAGATAATGGAAAATTGATGAGGCATAAAAATATAAAAACAAGGATGACAACATCCAAAAAACATGGTTGTAATAGTTATTTATCGCATAGTACTATAGACAATTTTCCGCGGATATTAAAATAAAAGGACCGGACTAACAAAACTAGTATTAACTTTCAGATTTTTATAGTAATATCCGCGGAAAATTGTCTATAATATGATGATATACAGGATTTTTCAGCTTCATATATCAGTCTATAATAGCATGGAAAGCCGAATAGACAGACAGACAGCTGTAAAGAAAGATAGATAGACGGGCAGATGGAGAGACAGGCGGACAGATAGGGAGACAGACACACAGAGGGACAAAAATACAGACAGAAAGTTGGACAGACACATATGTAAAGACAGAAAGGCAGACAGACGGACAGATAGAAGGACAGACAGACGGACAGACAGACGGACAGACAGACGGACAGACAGACGGACAGACAGACAGACAGACAGACAGACGGACAGACAGACGGACAGACAGACGGACAGACAGACGGACAGACAGACAGACGGACAGACAGACGGACAGACAGACGGACAGACAGACGGACAGACAGACGGACAGACAGACGGACAGACGGACAGACAGGCGGACAGATAGGGAGACAGACACACAGAAGAACAAAAATACAGACAGAAAGTCAGACATTCAGACGAACAGACTGACGGGTAAAAAGTAAAACAGTCAGACGGACAGACAGACGGACAGACAGACGGACAGACAGACGGACAGACAGACGGACAGACAGACGGACGAACAGACAGACGGAAAGACAGACGGACAGATTTTCGGCTAAAAAGTAAAACAGTCAGACGGACAGACAGACAGACAGACGGACAGACAGACAGAAAGACAGACAGACGGACAGACAAACGGACAGACAGACGGACAGACAGACGGACAGACAGACGGACAGACAGACAGACGGACAGACATACAGACAGACAAACATACAGACAGAAATATTGAACTACAGAATAACTTAAAATGATATCATCATATAGCATACGCACTAAAATGTTTATTTAAAACAGTTAAAAAAAATGTCATAGCATATCGTCAAACGCCCCCCTTTTATCTCAACTCCTGTTAGAGCTAGTGGGCTAAGAAATTATGTATATCCACAGTTTAATAAAGAATTTTCGAATTTCATGATATCTTCGCTTTTTATTTAGGTCCTTTTAAATAAAGATTTTAACCCTTAATGGTCGGGACTCTTTCAGCCTCCCCTACCCTTACTATATCAGCTCCTGTTAGAGCCAGAGGGCTAAACAATTATGTATATCCCCGGTTTGTTAATAAAATACCGAATTTTGTGCTCCTTTCGCCCTTTTATTTAGAAACCTTTGTTTTTAGGTCCTTTTTTACTTACAAAGTTAGTTGATTAAGTTGATTATAGCCCACAGAAACAGAAAACAGAATGGTGTAGGAGGGGGGGGGGGGGGGTTAACGCTACATTTACAATTACATGGATATTGTAGAATATTTCTGCGTTTTAAATATATGGATCTAATTTCGTCAGGAACCTTAAGGGATGAGACAATTGGCGTTAAGTTTATCTGCATCCCCAATTACGATTAACAAAATTAACTACACATTTTAAAAAATTTGAACCATAAAAATTGAGTACCCAATATTTTGCAACGAGTAAGAGAAAAACTTTGGGTACCAGTATAATTTACAGTCCCCAATGTGCCCCCCCACCCCCTCCCTGTATTATGTTTGTTCCTAAATGACACACCTTGTATGCAGGGAGGGAGGGGACAGTGGGCCCTTTATTACACTAGTCCCCAAAGTTTTATAATAATATTTTCTTATTCGTTGCCTTAACAACTTTGGAGACTTATTTTGAACTTTGGTAGATTGGTTCTTTTTATGTTGAAAGTCGTTTTAATTACTAATTGTACAAAAAAAAGGGTAATTTTGTATATCATTATTGGGGATGTACATCAATTTATCAGCCATTGTCTAATTTCTTTAGATCCCTGACTAATTAAAATACATTCATACAAGACATGGATCTAAAGGGATAAGACAATAAATGATAAATTGATGTACATACCAAATAATAATGCATAAAATTACCCTTTCTGTAGATTACAATTAGTCATTGAAACGACACTCAACTTAAAGAACCAACCAATTAAAATTCAATAAAAGTCCCCAATGCAATGCATTAAAATTATTGATCGAAAAGTTAAAATTTTAAAAGTATGTATAATATTTAAAAACCGTAACCTAAGTTTTTAAGCTAATCAATAAGAGATTGTTTTGATAAACATTTTTTGGGACTATACAATTTACAGAACAAGCCCCCCCCCCCTCCTCATGATTGATTTAAAATTCCCACTCTCCGTTTGTGGTGGTACCCTCCCCCAAAATAGTTATAAACCTTCCCGGGATCTATGAGAAGCTACACTGTTAAGGAGAACCCGATCGGTTCAGCGGTTAGCGAGATCCTTCGGTACAGACAGACAAACACACATCCTGTTACTTTATTATAGGGATTATACATTTGCATTATTGCAGGCATATAAAGGGATAGGACAAAGGTCGGTCAATTGATGTTCATTCTCATCCCAATGATGATTCACAAAATTATTCCTTCTTTAGATAACAATCTATAATACAAAGTAGAACGATGTCTGTCTGTCCGTCTGTCCGTCTGTCTGTCCGTCTGAAGCTTAAGATCTCGGTAACCACTGAACCGAATGGGCTCTACTCTTCAGGGAATATACCTACTGGTCCTGTGGTGGTTTTAAGATATTTTCTTGAGGGGTGGGACACCCCTAACCCCCCCAAAAATAAAAAAATCCCCCCCTTAGGGGAAACTTCAACGTCAAATAAGGTGGTATCGTACATAAAAAATTAAATTTAACAAACAAAAACATTTAAAGTGCCACTAGAGGCCTCTAGGGGCGTAGCCGCTAGTTAATGATTAAAATGTTAGGACGCAAAACTTAATAAACCAACCAAACAAAATTCAATAAAAGTCGCAAAAATTATTAATCCAATGAATAAGAAAACGTTAATATAAAACTTTGGGGACTAGTGTAATAAACAGCCCAATGTCCCCTCCCTCCTTGCCTTTAATAGCTGATTGTATTTTTGAGGTTTGGCTTAGCTTTATATGGGCTAATTAAATTTTAAACAGTACTTATAAGTCACTGTTAAAGAGATAACACACGACAGCTTTCTGTGGATATTTAAATAAGAAAAAATAAAATTAAGAGCTTTTTTGGTTGTCTCGAGGGGCCAAAGGCCTACTAACAAAATTGTTTTCAATTTGATACTTGTTCATTTTAATATCCATTGTTTTTTTTATATTTTCAATGTTTTAACTTACTAAGCTTAAAGATTTTTAAAAAATAATTTGAAGATTTTTCAGTTTCTTTCGAAGATTTAAAAACAAAACATTTAAATCTCAAAACATTGAAAACTTAACTTAATAGGAATCGCAAAATCTTTTAGTACCATATTGTTATAGGAGTTATCATGCAAAGTTTAAAAATAATAGGACAACTCTAACATATCTAAATTAATGAAATAAGCTAACCATTTCACTTAAAAAGCTAACCGTTACGTACGGAAAGACCGACCAGCTTTGCTGTTAAAAATTGCTATTATAACAGTTATTTGTCGCATCTTATTATAGACAGCTTTCCGCGGCTAATAAAATAAGAAAATAGAAGATTTATTTTAATTTTGTTAGCCTTCATTTATTCCTGGTGATTTTAGATGTTATAATGTTTTTAGAAATCAATTATATGCAGGAAGGGAGGGGATATTGGAGTGTAAATTACACTGGTACCCAAAGTTTTTAAAACCTCTCACATTATTCGCTGGCTGTAAAACTTTGGGTACTTATGTTGAATTATAACTTGATAGTTCCAAACTTTTCAACCAATAATCTAGATCTATTGTCTTATCCCTTAAGATCCCTGATTATATTTATATATGTTGCGTGGGAGGTAAGACATGAGTAAAACTAAAGCACAGTTTTTTATAGGATTTTTACAAGAGTTAATACTTGTGGATAGGCCCCCTGGAGGCCTCTAGGGGCACTTAAGTTTGGGGGGGGGGGGAGGGGCTGGAGAGTTTACCCCATCCTTACTATTAAAAAGTAAAGAAATGTAAAATAAAATTTTGGATTTGGTTATTTTTTCTAAGGGCAGTTTTTTGGGGAGTGTCTTTTTTCAAGCAAAATATTTAACTTAAAAAGGGATACATTTTCTGTTTATGTTACTTCTATAAAAGGGTACACTGACAATTGTGTGACTAACCATTTCTTAGCTTTTTTAGCTAGTAGTGAATCTTGAGATAGGATGAGGAAACAATGTACACAATAAGCAACTCAAATTCAGCTGACCCCCTGAATAGTAGGTTTGTCTGCCATAGTACATTTGCCCCATATCATATATTTTTTGTCCTCCTAGTATGTTTGTCCTTTACTATGTTTCTACCCTAGTACATTTGTCCTCATAGTATGTTTGTCCCAATAGTAATTTTGACCCCATAGTTGGTTTGTCATTTAATATATTTGTCCCTGTAGTATATTTTTTCATAGTACATTTGTCCCAGTAGTAGTTTGCCCCAGTAGTAGGTTTGTCCTCCTGGTACTTTTGTCCCCTCAGTACTTTTCACCCCTAGTACATTTTTTCCCCTGTTAATTTTGTTTCCTTTGTATATTTGTCCCCTGGTACTTTTGTCCCCTTGTATGTTTTTCCCTTAGACCTTTTGTCCAACTAAAACGTTTTTCTTATAGTACATTTGTCCCCCTAGTATTTCTATCATCCAAGTACATTTGTCCCCTTGTATGTTTGTCCCCTAGTACGTTTGTCCAACTAGAACGTTTTTCTTATATTATATTTGTCCCCCTAGCATTTTTGTCACCTAAGTAAGTTTGTCACTCCTGAGGTGGGTTCTTAAAAAACCTTACCCCACTGAACTTTGGAGCACTCGTTTGGAACACTCAATTGCTCCCTTGTTTTCCCATTTATTTGGAACATCAAATGAGATAAATGTGATTCTCATTCTTAAAAAAAAAAATCAATTGAGAAAAAAATGGGGCAAAATAATGTTCCAAAGAGTGTTCCCTAGTTCAGTGGATTAAGTTGGGTAGCCATAATTAAATTTGGAATATTTTTTTTTTAATTCAGAGATTTTTCAAATTTTCAAATATCTAAATTAAGCATAAAAAAACATGTTTAAAAAAACAAATACCAACAAAGACAAAAAAAAATTTAAATTTTAATTCAAATAAAACTTGGCATCCCGTTTTGTCGCCATTTTGTATGGGCTTATACCTAAAATGAGAGGACAATTTTTCTCAGCAATTTGTTCCCTTTTTTAAGAGCGATTTTTTTTTGGAGTCAATTGTAAGCAGATAATTCCTTTAACTTTGATTTATTAGTTTTAATTTTTAAAAAAATTACAATGTGAAGCAGTGTTTAAGCTTGGGATTTTTTGTCAAGTAATTTTTTGTCCAAAAAAAGTGGTAAAGTGGTCTAGGGGGGATAATTTATCCTCACTTAAAAAATCATTTTGGAACATTATAACCAGTGGGTTAAAAGTTTTTTAAGAATCAATATTACCAAATTTTTTATTTGCCCCACTGGTTATAATGTTCCAAACTGATTTTAGTGGGGTAAATGTTTTTTAAGAACCCACCTCTGTATGTCCCCTAGTACGTCTGTCAATGTACCCTTAAACCACTTTCTTGGCTTTATTTGGTTGTAAGTAAAATCCTTTAAAAATTTGGACCTAATAATTTAGAATTGGTTGTTAAAAAGAGAAAACCACCGAGATTTTTTTCTGTTTTTGAAGTCGAAGCTTTTCCATAGATTAGTGTATGGTCGTCATGATGTTAGTATGTGAATAGATAGATAGATAGAAAGATAGATGGATAGATAGATAGATTGATAGGTATAAAAAGATAAATAGATTGATAGTAAAAAGTATCATAGATGAATAGATAGATAGTTAGATAGATGGATAAATAGATGGATAAATAGATGGATAGATAGATGGATAGATAGATGGATAGATAGATGGATAGATAAATAGATAGATAGATAGATTAATAGGTAGATAGATGGGTATATCTATAATATGATAGAGTTGCTACGCTTTCTAAATCGTACCTAATTACTACAGTAATCACCATGCAAATTTTGAAATCAATAGAAACCGCTGTTACGGAAGTACGGACCGACCCTAATTAGAGAAAAGCTTCGCTTTCAAAAATGTATAGAAAATTAGGCAAATAGATAGATGAATTATAATATTATGACACAAATAAATAAACTCAGGGATCTAAAGGGATAAGATAAATTGATGTACATCCTTAATGATGATACACAAAATTACCCCTCCTGTAAATTACAACAAATGGTTGAAACGATTGTATACTCAACTAAATAAACCAACTAGTCAAAATTTATCACAGTCCCCAAAGTTGTTAAGCCAAAGAATAAGAAAATATTGTTATAAAGCTTTGGGGGGCCCTCCCTCCCTGAAAACATTTTTTTTTTCACCGCCAACGCATAAGCCACAAAATTCGAATAGAGCCTTGTTCGACCCCAACCTTTGAAAGGTAAATTTTGATATTTATCAAGGGTAAAAGAAAAAGAGGGAGATTTTATATTTTGGTTAGATTTCCGCAAAGTCCTGCCTGGTATACCAATAAAAAACCCCACATCCTATATATTTAGAAAAAATGGGTATAGTCCCTTTTGTATTAATGCCTCTTAAGGGGCGTT
>NC_137274.1:21026223-21147855 GCF_053477335.1 Acartia tonsa
CCAACCGACTTTGACCGGACACCACGACCGACACAGACCAGATATCCTAATAAAATCAACTCTTGCCGACGTATATTTACTAAACTTAAAAAGTCATGAAGTCACAACTCTCTGACTTACCTACAAAAAAAATGACATTGAAAAAATAGAGGGGGGGGGTCAATATGACCCCCCCCCCCGATCTGTAAGGGTTAAGATTTTATTTAAAAAGTACAGTAAAATCTAAAATTCAAAACTTAGGTGTCAACATCTAAAAATGGTTTTAGCGCATTTTTCTTTACCTAAATCTTCTACCCTTTGCAAGAAAAAAATTGGATTTTCTGTAGTCGACTTTGGGGGGCCAGTACTCCCTCCCTTGTTGAGATATGACCTTCAAACTTTGATATGTTCTAGTACTTGTTCCTTATAGTATTTGTATACATTTTTAGCTCTATATCTCAACTTTGAAGCGTTTAGCAGCCATTCTTGCAAAAAGTAGAATATTTGAGCATACGAGTTTGAGTTTTGAATTTTAGATTTTACTGTACTTTTTAACCCTTACAGATCGGGCCCCTATTCCCACCTTAATAGATCGGGGGGGGGGGGTCATATTGACCCTCCCCCTCTATCTCGGCTTCTGTTACAGATAAAGACGTAAAATTTTTTTCTGGTGGTTCATGTGTATTTTTAGAGAAAATTACTTTTTCTAGTCATAGCGGTCAGGCTGCTCCTTAGCCGCTTTTTAGCAGCCAGCCGCTAAATTTTAAAACAGCTGTAGAGCGGCCAATTTTGCAGCTAGGATGACCAAATTTTTGGACGAACTTTTATTTTTCATAACAAAAAAATTACTTTTTCTGATCATCATCAAAAAACGGCAAATAACGGAAACCGCAATTTTCGGCGGTTACGGCGGTAAAACGGCGGTTGGCGGCGCCAATTAATATTTTTATCTGTATATTATTGCTCAAGGATTTACCAAGAAAATTTATAGGTCTCTAGCTGTAATAGAAGCCACGATATTCATGCTATATGTCTGTAGTAAAAGCCGGACAAAAATCGGTCATAAAGTCGGTCAGGGTGCTGTCAAACGGTCATAACACCACTTTTCTCATAAGGTCATTGATATCTCAGTATTCACCAAAAAAATTTTAGGTTTCTACCTTATATACAAAGTCATAATGTAGAAAATAAGATTTATTTAGAATTTTTTTAAATTTTGGTGCTACCCAACCGACTTTGACCGGACACCACGACCGACACAGACCAGATATTCTAATAAAATCAACTCTTGCCGACATATAATTACTAAACTTAAAAAGTCATGAAGTCACAACTCTCTATCTTACCTACAAAAAAAATGACATTGAAAAAATAGAGGGGGGGTCAATATGACCCCCCCCCCCCCGATCTGTAAGAGTTAAACTGTTTTTAACCTATTTTTTAATCATATATCAAAAATATACTATGACACCAGTAGAATCAGACTGCAGAGCCCAAATTTGAATTAAGTCCCCAATAAACTATTTTTGGGGGATTTAAAAATTAATTTTATATGTTGCTGTGATCATTTTGACGGAAGCAAAAGCAACTTTTAGTTTGGGGTTAAATTGTTTCTTACAGAACAATTTTATATGATTCAGTTTATATCAATACAATAATAAAAAAACTCTACTCTGTTTGATGGAAATATTTTTTTTTTCTAAAACAATCAATTTAAGTAAAAGATTTAACATAATACAATAAAACACATAATGCTAAAGTTAAACCAATAAGATTTCTTGTTTCATTTCAATAGTTCATAATTTCCGAAAGAGTGTTTTCACAAAGTGACTTATTTACAATGTAGTTAAATAATTTTTATTTAATTAAAATGAAAAGAATGAAAACTATACACCTAAAAGATACATACTTTATAAAAATATTTTTAAAAAATAAGTTTAAATAATCTTATTTTATATCATATTTGTATATGTGTCAAAAATAATTTTGTTGTATTGCATAAACATTTGTTGACATCATGTCATCTTGTCATCAAATTTAACCCTTTACAGCCAATTTTTATGTGTTTAAAATAGGTGAACGAACACAAACATGTCAGTGTTGATTCATTGGTATATTGTAAAGATTTAACTTTTTAGTGAATTTTTATAGTAAAATCATAAGGCCTAATTTTACTCTATACCAGAATACAATATTTATGAAGCAAAACACTCTAAAAGCTACGAAGTTTACCCAAATAAAAAAAAGACCTTTTGCTTGGGTCAAAATGACCACGGCAACAGTAAAAATTAATATTTAAATCCCCCCCAAAAAGTTTATTGGGGACTTAATTCAAATTTAGGCTCTGCAGTCTGATTTTACTGGTGTCATAGTATATTTTTTATATACGTTTTAAAAATAGGTTAAAAACAGTTTAAATAAAAACTGAAATATTTTTTTGTTGTTCTATTAATTGCCTTAAAAATCGAAGAAAATAAGCCATTAATCATTAAATTCTGATTACTATAAGTGGGGTAAAATTGCTTTCAAAAAAGTTCTCGTAAAATAAAACACACTGTATTTTGGGGGAGGGTACCCTTCAATTTTTTTTTATTTCTCGATTTTAGAAAGAGAGTTCAATGAAAACATAAACGTCAAACGCAAAATATAAATATAAATATAAAAAAAAACATTTAAAGGGCCTCTAGGGGCGTAGCCGCTAGTCAGGGATACAGGAAGAGGACAAAAGATTATTCGCACAAGTTCCCAAGACTACAATCCTAAATTCTGCATTAGATAGGTAGAAGAGAGGAATGTAGATTATTCATATTGTAATAGTAAATATGGAAAGAAAAGTTTCACTGAAAAATTTTTTTTACTTTCTTTGTTAGAGATTAAAATTATTTGGGTTTGGAGGCAAAGGGCTAATTGGGCTTTTTATTACACTAGTCCCCAAAGTTTCATGATAACATTTTCTTATTCGCTAGCTCAACAACTTTAGGGACTAATTAAGTTGAGTATCAAACACTATTATCTTATTTGTGGTATAGACAAATATGAAGCTTTTTATAGGGCCTGTAAAAAATGAAGTCATACTACCCTACTATTGGTCAAATAAAATGTGTACTGGCCTGTCATTTGTAATTTAATCTGTGTATTGGCCTATCATTAGTCATTTAAATTATATGATGTCATTTTCATAGGCACTATTAAGAGCTTCTAAAAGAGTGGGCGTTAGGCTACGCCCCTAGAGCTCTCTAGTGGCACTAAGTCTCAATTCTATGATATCTCTGTATGTTTCGTTCAAGTCTCTCAAATATTTAAATTTTTTAAAAAAAATTTTAAATCTCTCTTGGGAGGGTAGTAATACTCTCCCACGTAATAGTTATAAACCTTTCCGTAACCTATGAGAAGATACCCCGTTAAGGAGAACCCGATCAGTTCAGCGGTTAGCGAGATCCTTCGGTACAGACAGACAAACAGACAGTCACACAGACATACATACACATATCCTATTACTTTATTATAAGGATTACCAAGGCCTTTAAGGGCCTACAGGGATGAAATAAATATTTGTGTGGGAAGGGGTGGGGGGATGATTAATCCACCACCCTAAATAAAAGTATTTGTTGGAGGAGGGGGAAATTTGATAAAATTCCATCTCTAAAAATAGATAAATATCTTCCTAGGACCTATAATAAGCTTCAGTTTATAGAAAAGCCTTATAGGTACAGCAGTTAGTGAGATCTTTTGGCACAGGCACACAAACAGATATCCTGTTACTGAGGAAATCGCTCAAAAATCCGACATGTGACGTCATAAAAATGAGTGATTATCCATCCATTTTCTAGGGGGTTTCTTTTCCACTTCTCCTCGCATCTCCCTCATTTTTATGACGTCACATTGTGTGATTTTCTTCATTTACGTTACTTGTATAATAAAAGGGTTGGATGTACTGAATTTTTTTGCTCTTTTATTCTAAAACTGATTTAAGATTTCATTTGAAGCCGCGAGAGGACAGAAAAGACGAAGAAACCGATTATAAAGGTAAATAGGGCAGGGATATAAAGGGATAAGACAATGGGAATAATTTGATGTACATCCCCAATGATTATACACAAAATTACCACTTCTACAAATAAGAATTAGTGGTTGAAACGTATGAACACTTAACTTAATGAATCAACCAATACAAAATTCATCAGAAGTCCCCAAAGTTGTTAAGCCAACCATTAAGAAATGTTAACCCCTCATAATCATAATCAAAATAACCCCTTCTTAAAATTATTTGTTTATTAAAAGTTTGGACACTGCAAAATTGAACCAACCAGTCAATTGAGTTAATCAAAGTTTTGGACCAAATATAAAGAGAGAGCATGTTCATAAAACTTTGGGTACCAGTGTAATTCAACGCCCAGTGTCCTTCCCTGCAAGGAGATTTCTCTTGGGAGGGCTATGGTCCCCCCCCCCTAAATACATTTTTAAAAACCTCTTTAGGACCTCATAGAAACTATATCATAATCATACAGTCATTTTAAAAGACATCTTGTTAGTTTTTTAATAACTAGTGGCTACTAGGGGCACTTGAATAAAGGGGTGGGGGTACATTTTTATTTTTTTATTTAATTTGTCCAATGTCTAAGTTGCTTTCTAGGCTTGGGAGGGTGGTGGTACCCTCCCCCAAAATAGTTATAAACCTTCCCGGGACCCTTGAGAAGCTTTCCTGTTAAGGAGAACCCAATCGGTACAATGGTTAGCGAGATCCATTGGTATAGACAAACAAACAGACATCCTGTTACTTTATATATTATAAGGATTGAAAATGAATTTTCTTTTTTATCGGAAGGGGGGGGGGGGGAGGGGGAATCAGTTACTGATTTTCTAATTTTAAAATTATATTTCAGAATCAAGAATCAATGAACGAAAAGGAATAAAATAATTTCTCCAAACTGTTTAATATCCGCAGGATTAGAACCGGTTCTCAGCATGTATAGCATCGTATTACAGACAATTTTCTAGTAATTTATAAATAAATATTTTAAAATCGATAGGTCAGTTTTGATCTTATCATTTTTGATTTTAATATCCGCCGAAAACTGTTTATAATTTGATATAATGTGGTATGCGGCAGCTCTGGACCATGCAGAAACCAAGACATTATAGTGATGCTGCGCACCTAGCTAAATCCTGTTATTCTACAATTATAAAGCCACCTGAAAATATGTCAGATAACGGTACTGGTTTCATCCCTCAGTTGTCCTACAAATGGAGGGAGGGGGTGT
Organism: Acartia tonsa; assembly: GCF_053477335.1. Taxonomy (NCBI): domain Eukaryota; kingdom Metazoa; phylum Arthropoda; class Copepoda; order Calanoida; family Acartiidae; genus Acartia; species Acartia tonsa. The sequence continues at coordinate 21,031,464 of NC_137274.1, forward strand.
TACCCCTCCCTCTCCCATCCTAAGCACCGGAACCTTCCCCTTCAACCACCAAGTTATCAGCACCACCTCAACCCTGAGGATCAAGGATCTAAACCTGCCCTCACCTGATAGGATCACCCCCACACAAACTGTTGTTGTCACAAGTAATCATCAAACCTTCCCTCTTTAGTACCCAGACCTACCACTCAACCCCTCTATGCTTATCTACCTATTGTGCTGCTCCATGGGCTATCCTGCCTGCCCCAGACAGGGATAGCCATCTACCTAACCATTGCAATTACCTATGTTTTACTGTATGATTTATCTTTAACTATCTTTATTCCTAATCCATATGTATTTATATTATGGTTAACTGTATTCTTAATTCCCCCCACCCTTTCCAGGGATGGGGACTCATGATTGCCCAAACTGACTATTGTATATGTATTACAATGCTTTTATGTTATGATTATTTATTCCTATCCATTGTAGTTAATGTTTGTTGTATATAGCTTTAGTATCCTTTACACCTTCAATAAAGTGACAACTGAAATAGATGTTGATTCTTGTCTAGTGAATGCTAGAGAAGCGTAGCTTCTCTATAGTAAGGTGTCCACGTCTGTTCACACTGCCGTAGTCTTTATTCGAACTCTGGTGTCTGCCATTTACCCTAGGCGGATACCACAACTTTGGTGACAGCTGTGTGAGATTACGGCGAACCACAAGTGTAGAGCAGACGCGCATCTGAGGCTAAGGTACTCCCAGCAGTGAATCTGGCAAAACTGACGCAAGCAACCTGAATTACCCACCCTGGACAGCAAAGTTTAACTCTGCATCCGGCAGTTGTGGAAGCGAGACAGCGAAATTTGATGAATAACCGCGAGCAGCGCTGATATCTAACGGAGAATTGAGCGCCAAAAGGGCTGAAACAGGCCTGCGGACCGGCTGAAACAAGCCAAATAAGTGTAAACGGCTGAAAATAGGCCAATTTTACTGCAAGAGATAGCAGGATCCGAACCAGTGGCGCTAGCAGGACGGGACATTCCCTGCCGCCATCAGCTGGATTTGGATAAGCGGCGCTAGCAGGACGGGACATTCCCTGCCGCCGATAGGCTGAAACACGCCACATAGCTGCAAGCGGCGCTAGCAGGACGGGACATTCCCTGCCGCCGATAGGCTGAAACATGCCACATAGCTGCAAGCTGCGAGCTAACATACGAGTGTAGTGCACCAGAACAGAGAAAAACTACGTCAACTCCGAGTATCCTGAGAGGCTACAACGCAGCCACCCATCTAGAAAACAGATATTATATCACATTTTCAGGGATTACCACCCTAGTGTGATGGCCAAACAATAGATTTATGAGCAAAGCTTGGCAAACAAATTGTTGTGTTGTGATAAATCTAAGAATAGAACAGGCTTGGATTATTGTGTATTGTGATAACAGCTAAAAATAGAACAGAGTTGGTAAACAAATCTGTTATGCAATTGTGATAAGGACAGAAATAGAAGCTAGATGTAACATAATAAAGACCCTGATATACAATCAAAACAATCTCAAGCCCACAGCACAATAACAACAATACACCCCTTATTCCAAGGGAAGGGGAGGGGCCCCTCTCCATTGAAGGCAAATACCATCAGGGTGATATAATAGATAAACCTAGTATTGAGAAGAAAAGGCCCTATTACACCAGCACACAGTTACCCCCCCTCCCTCACAGGGGGAACGGACGGAGTTACCCCCGTCCCCTCACGCGCTTCCCCCTTCCTACCCACACTAGACTAAGTCCGTCTGTAGTGTGGGGCTAGCGATCGGACACACAGAGCGCCATTCACGGATAGCGCAACAGAGTGCGGAAAATATCATAAATCCAACGGACGAAGCGGACCAATGAGAGAGCGAGTTGAGGGGTGAGAGCGCGTTTTCCCCGTGTGCGCGGATTTGACGGCGCGGACGCGCGTTACAAGGACAGGAGATTCCACGCACACACACACACACACACACCCACACAGGAGAGGGGCCATTCTATAGCATACATCAGAGATATTTTTTTAGGAGAAAAACTTGCAAGCTCCTCCCTCCCTGTCTACAGTGTGATAAGGAAAACTAAACCAGTTCCTTAAACCCGCTCAGACCCTCAACATCTTCCTAGCCTGCCAACCCTACTTCAAAGCTGAATGGTTAGTGAAGCAAATATATGTATATATAAATACCCAAGTGATAAATAAGGTTGTTTTTTTGTATCATGGGTACAAGTAAGTGAATACTAACCTCACCAACCAACACTGGAAACTGATATGGTAACTGAACGAAAGTACGCCCACCCTGTGGACATAGCCTGACTTGCTGCCCCACACTGGGCAGTGGTGGTGTGTACCTGGACCATCGACCTTCATAGTTGTGAACTATATACAGAGGAAGCGTGATTTTTTTGGAGCAAGGAGGAAAAGCTAGCTAGCGCTGGGGATATTCCTATACACGTATATATATATATATGGGCGTGTAGCCATGTATATATATAGATAGCCTACCTATCCATATATCTACTAGCGGATACGCTCCTAGAGACATCTGGGGATACCTAACATATTCCCTGTTACCTTTAAGCTAAGATCCGCTGGTTACCACAGAAATCAAGAGCTATACTGGAAAGGAGAACAACTCAGGCTCAACAGTTAAACAAGACGCTGGCACAAACAGACCAACCCCCTGCTACTTATCATGGGGGCGCGCCAGCCACAGAAACTCTTGAGCCAGGAGGACCGAGCCTACGGCTACGTGGACTACCACCCTAATTACACAGCTATAGTATTTATACTAGGGGTGAGCCGGCTCGAACCTCCGTGCGGTGCGGCTACTCTACTCTGCTCCTATATCTACAAGATACTGCTTCTGTTATTACTTTGGCCTACGGTGTTGAGTACAGTGAACATCAAACACATGCCAGGTCACAGACCCCTGGTCCCTGAGATGCCCTTGTCTGGAAGGATGACTGAATGTCCGCTGCACAGCTCCTGTTCAGTTGGTGCTCAACGTACGAGAAATAGCAATACTGGACTGGGGATTGCTGAACCTGTAGGTGTCCTCCTGGGGGTGTTGAACGATGCAACTGAGCCTAATGAGAAGGTGACAAGCTTCAGAAACTTAGTGGCCAGCCCCAAGATGGACACTATTACCAGAACTGAGACTCCAAAGGGGCCCAGCCCTAGGGCCAGTACCACCTGTTTCTGGGGTGGAAAGGTCCTCCCTGGCACTGGCCTCCCCAATCTGGAGGATGGGGAGCTGTCCCAGGGGAATAGGCCCTTCACCCAGATGCCCGACGCGTACCTGGGGGTGGGGGAGCCGCCACCCAAGCCTCCCTGGGAGCCCCCAGGCATGGAACGACTGGGGACCGGCCTAAGGATGGGGACTGGTGACCTGCCGCAGTGGAAGACTTTACCCAGCACGGAGGGAGCAGGGTTGACCCGCAGCAGTGAGGCTGTCCCCCCACACTCCAAGACCAGATGCCGCTACTTTGTTGAACCACTGCACATGTCCCAGCCAAGTTCCCCCATGCTGCTGAAGATGGAGGCCCACCAGGATGCAGAGCTCAAACTAGGGGAGTCAATAAGAAGGCCACCACCTGCCAAAACCAGAACCACCGCAGGGGCTCCCCACCAGCAGCTGACGGAGCCTGGCGGGGACGCAATACCAGCTGGCAACTCTGGCCCAACTCAGGTGGCTACCAACAGTCTGCTGACAGTCCGGAATACAGTCCAGGCTACCATCAGTACGGCATCTTCTGGGCCTTGCTGGTCCACCTGTGGGTACCTGTCCACACACTGGCCACAGGTACCCCCCAGAGATCATAGCCCCCTTTCCGACTGGCACCATCAACGGCCTTTGCTACCAACTACCTGGCATACCCAGAGGCAGGATCCCTCATGTGGAGAAGCACCTGCAGAAGCTAAGGCCGAGGCTGGCCTCGCCACCCAGGGGAGGAGAGCCGCTGTTGGATGGAAGGAACCTGTGTGTATGGGGAGGAGGCTGAATGTAACCAAGGAGCCACCACAAGCAGCCCAGCACCGCCTGACCCCTAGTAGGGGAGACCCTGTTTGTCAGCTGGTGCCCCAACTGGAGGAGGAGAGACCTGGCAGGTTGATACACCCTGGGGAAGCCGGCCTGATGGGACCCAGCTGGACGAAGGGGCGCTGCCGCTTCAATGGCCACACAGCCGCCAAGTGTAGAACCGGTTGGGACCAAGCAATGAAGAAACACCAGGCCGCCCAACAACCTGCATGCAACCCGTCTGCCACCCAGGTCCACCTGGAGGGAGATGCCCAGCCGTCACCCCAATTAGCTGCCGCCGCTGGGGCCGCGGCTACCCAGGAGTCTGTGTCTCAGATTGGGACCATAGTGGCCAGGATCAACGTGCTGGGAGGAGCGGCTGAACCCAACCGGGTTGGCCTGGACCTCAGCCTCAATCACAGGGGACCGGTGTCCGTAACCCCTGTCGCCCCCAGCAAGAGCCGAGGGGCGCTACCCAGCGAGTCTGAGTCGATGTATGGGACGCCAACCGGCGTCGCCACCTGGAAGGAACGAGAGGTGCTTCCCTGCACCACTCAACCCCTCTATGCTTATCTACCTATTGTGCTGCTCCATGGGCTATCCTGCCTGCCCCAGACAGGGATAGCCATCTACCTAACCATTGCAATTACCTATGTTTTACTGTATGATTTATCTTTAACTATCTTTATTCCTAATCCATATGTATTTATATTATGGTTAACTGTATTCTTAATTCCCCCCACCCTTTCCAGGGATGGGGACTCATGATTGCCCAAACTGACTATTGTATATGTATTACAATGCTTTTATGTTATGATTATTTATTCCTATCCATTGTAGTTAATGTTTGTTGTATATAGCTTTAGTATCCTTTACACCTTCAATAAAGTGACAACTGAAATAGATGTTGATTCTTGTCTAGTGAATGCTAGAGAAGCGTAGCTTCTCTATAGTAAGGTGTCCACGTCTGTTCACACTGCCGTAGTCTTTATTCGAACTCTGGTGTCTGCCATTTACCCTAGGCGGATACCACAATAATACGATGCTAGACATAATTTTTCCGTTTGGCAGAGAACCGGTTCTAATCCACTGGATGTTAATCGGTTTTGAATAAATTCTATAATAGTTATTTCTCGTATCGTATTATAAACGACTTTCGGCGGATATAGAATGTACAATTAAAAGATTAAAACTAGTTTTTTAGCCCAGAGGTGCCGAAGGCACCGGCAAAAAAATGGTTTTGATCTTATGTTGTACATTTTTGTATTCGTAGAAAGCTGGATATAATACGATGCAAGACATAGTTTTTTCGTATGGATGAGAACCGGTTCCTATCCACCGGATTCGAATAAATTTGAGAAAATATTTTACATGACTGTGTCAGATATTTGCTGGGATGATGAAGTATACTACGGAATATCAACAGCAATCATTGAAAAATAATAACAATAATTATTTCTCGCATTGTATTATAAACACCTTTCCACGGATTAAAAAATGTACAATTATTGCCAAGATGCCATAGGCACGGGCTAAAAAACTGGTTTTAATCTTATGATTGGACATTTTTATATAGAAAACTGGATGTAATACTATGCTAGACATAATTTTTTGTATGGATGAGAACCAGTTCCTATCTTCCAGATTCGAATGAATACAAGAATAATTATTTCAGTATGGCTTTGAAACCAATTAATATCTGCTGAATTAGTACTGGTTCTCAGCCATAATGAAAAATCATGTATAGTATAGTTTTACAGACAATTTTCTCTAAAAATAAAATAAAATCATAAAAGTAATTCAAGTTTTGTTATATTTAATATAAAATAATTTGTCTATAGTTCGATAAATTAATATTTCATCACTATAAAATAAAATTATTGTTTATTAGTTTGAAAATAAATCTATTGCTTTTTTCTTATTCCTTCATACATAATAGGATGACAGCATCCATAAAAGCAAAGCCCGAAACGGTATGACAGATTATCAGAACTGAAAAATCCAAAATAAATGTATAAGAGTCGAAGCAAAATTGTAAGTAAATTTGTTGAAAAACTCCTTGATACAGGATAATTTTTATGGACATATTTACATTTTTAGGATTTGATTATAGTGTTACTTCGCTTTTACTATTGTACTTTGTTGTCCAAGGAATCAGTATTCCAAAATTCAGATCAATCGGGTAATTATATCATATAATAACTTGTTATTAAAAAAGTTAAAAAAAAACAACATGTTCAAAATGGACGTACAGACATTCTGGTAATGAGTATAGAGTTGCTATCTATTCTAAATTGTACCTAAATACTACAGAAATCATCATGCAAAGTTTGAAACCGATAGGACAATTCTAACATGCTGAAATTATCGAAAAAAAGCTATCTGTTCCGGACTGACGGACCCTAATCATGGAAAAGCTTTTAACAAGAATGACAACATCCATAACAAGAACAGAAATTAAAGATTATCTATCCAAATATAAAGATTTCTTGACAATAGGCACACTAGATCTTTTCATGAAAATACTCTTTTCCGAATTTTAGTCTTCTGCTAACCTAAAAAGTTACTTTAGGAGCCTAGAAATACATGTACAAAATTTCAACTCTCTATCTCTACTGGCGACCTAGCGCCAGGCATGTAAAATATCAACAGATAACGGTAGCACGGCGGTTTTAACAATATCTCAGCAATGTGCAGGTTTTAAGCTCTTCTGCATATTTCAATTTAAACACATAAGGCCAAAGATATAATATCCCAAAAATCATTTGTCAAAGTCTACTCTACACCTAGCGCCAGTCAGTTTTCTAAAATCATGCATTTTATACCTGTGAAAATAGAAATCGCCAGCGCTAGGTGTAGAGTAGACTTTGACAAAAGATTTTTGGGATATTATATCTTTGGCCTTATGTGTTTAAGTTGAAATGTGCAGAACACCTAAATTCATCTTCCAAGCCATTCTCTAGGCATTTAATTTTTTTTATGAAATAACGGGATTTCAAAACTGCCCGTTGAAAAGGCCTAAAAAATATCTTTTTTTTGTCACTTTTTTCACTGCTTATAGTTACAACTTATTAAGATATTATGCTCAGTTAAAAAAAATCGGCGCCTCCAGCACCAAAACCGGCAAAAACTGGCAGTTTAACTTCTGTGCCCCTACTTGCCCCCCTCTTCGGCCAACAGTAGTTATCTCAAGAAGTAAAAGAAATATCAACACAGAGAAAGAAAGCTTTTTAAATAAAACTGAACTAAGAATAGAAATAGAAGAGTAGAAGAATATTCTGAACCCTTTTTTCGTCAAATCTAAGAGAGAACATTCCTAGCAGACAAAAGTATTGTTTACTTTCGACTCAAGCTGATGTGGATTCTTAAAAAATGATAGACTCGCTATTCGATAGTGAGGCAAAATTATTTTTGTGAAAAATCATCCAAAAGCACATTAAAAATCTACAAAAATTAAACAAAATCATATGTTAATAACCCTCTTAAGATTTTATTTCATTTTTGTAAATTTTTTTATTCGATTTTGGAGGATTTTTCACAAAAATAATTTTGCCTCACCAGCGAGTTGCCAGCCTAACTTTTTTTTTAAGAATCCAACTTTGTTTCAAGCTTTCAAATTGTAAACGAAATTTTTGGGCAATTAATTCTGATTCCGCAAAGCTTTCTACTAAGAAAATATACTGTTAACAGCTGACTTTTATGTATGTATGAAATGAAAAAAAACATGCCTTCGTAGGAAAATGTGTACATAATTTCAACCAATGAGATCCAATGTAAATTCCGATGCGATTCTCCTATTGGCTCAATCAGACATTCCCTCTCTTTCTTAGTACCTTTATTGAACTAAGTAACTATTACACATTTAATTTTAGGACTTTCCTTCTAGGCGCTTGTGGAGCAAAAGACCCACCAAAACACTAATAATATGAGTTCTGAGCTTATTTTTAAAGATATCAACCTGATTTTTTTTTGAAATCTTTTGTTATCATAATTGAACTCAATAACATTTACAGATTATATTTTGGGACTTTCCTTTGAGGGGCTTGTAGAGCAAAAGACCCCCCAAAACACAAAAAATATGAGTTCTGAGCTGATATTTAAAGATATCAAACTGATTTTTTTAAAAACAACTATTTTAACATAACCAAACTCAACAGGGGCGTCCAAGCTTTTTTTTTTGGGGGGGGTAAAATTTGCTTGGGGGGGGGGGGTAATTACCCCCCCTGAAACCTGTTGGCCGGGGCAAATTTTGTTTACCTTCCCAAAATTTACCCCCAAATTTTTAAAGAAAATTTTTAAAATAAAACTGAACTCAGTAATGATTACACATTTCATTTTGGGACTCTACTTTGAGCGGCTTGTGGAGCAAAAGACCCCCCAAAACACAAAAATATGAGTTCTGAGCTGATATTTAAAGATATCAACCTGATTTTTGTAAAGGAAACTTTTTTAACATAACCGAACTCAGCAGGGGCGTCCAAGCTTTTTTTTTTTGGGGGGGGGGGCACCCCCAAATTCGTTGGGGGGGGGGGGTAATATCCACTTTACCCCCCCTCTTGGACGTATATGAAACTCAGTAATGTTTACAGATTTCATTTTAGGACTTTCCTTCTAGGGGCTAGTTGGGCAAAAGACCCCCAAAACTAAAAATATGAGTTCTGAGCTTATTTTTAAAGATATCAACCTAATTTTTTTAAAAACTTTGTTAACATAACCAAACTCAGTAACATTTACAGATTTCATTTTGGGACTTTCCTTCTAGAGGCTTGTTTGGCAAAAGACCCCCAAAAACTAAAAATATGAGTTCTGGACTTATTTTTAAAGATATCAACCATTTAGGAGGGGTAAACAATTTTGAATACCGCCCCAAAATAAAAAATCTCTAACAAAAAAAATACCAAATATTTAATAAAATTAAAATTACCCCCCCCCCCCAAAAAAAAAAAAAATTTACCCTGGTGGCAAATTTTGTTATGTTAAAAAAGTTTTCTTTAAAAAAATCAGTTTGATATCTTTAAAAATAAGCTCAGAACTCATATTTTTTGTGTTTTGGGGGGTCTTTTGCTCCACTAGCATCTGGAAGGAAAGTCCCAAAATGAAATCTGTATAGGTTGCTAAGTTTGGTTATGTGAAAAAAGTTGTCTCAAAAAAAAATTAGGTTGATATCTTTAAAAATAAGTCCAGAACTCATATTTTTAGTTTTTGGGGGTCTTTTGCCAAACAAGCCCCTAGAAGAAAAGTCCCAAAATATAATCTGTAAATGTTACTGAGTTCAATTATGGTAACAAAAGATTTTTTTAAAAATCCGGTTGATATAAAAATAAGCTCAGAACTCATATCATTAATGTTTTGGTGGGTCTATTGCTCCACAAGCGCCTAGAAGGAAAGTCCCAAAATTAAATGTGTAATGGTTACTTAGTTCAGTTTTATTTAAAAAGCTTTCTTTCTCTGTGTTGATATTTCTTTTACTTCTTGAGATAACTACTGTTGGCCGAAGAGGGGGGCAAGTAGGGGCACAGAAGTTTAACTGCCAGTTTTTGCCGGTTTTGGTGCTGGAGGCGCCGATTTTTTTTAACTGAGCATAATATCTTAATAAGTTGTAACTATAAGCAGTGAAAAAAGTGACAAAAAAAAATATTTTTTAGGCCTTTCCAAAGGGCAGTTTTGAAATCCCGTTATTTCATAAAAAAAATTAAATGCCTAGAGAATGGCTTGGAAGATGAATTTAGGTGTTCTGCATATTTCAACTTAAACACATAAGGCCAAAGATATAATATCCCAAAAATCTTTTGTCAAAGTCTACTCTACACCTAGCGCTGGCGATTTCTATTTTCACAGGTATAAAATGCATGATTTTAGAAAACTGACTGGCGCTAGGTGTAGAGTAGACTTTGACAAAAGATTTTTGGGATATTATAACTTTGGCCTTATGTGTTTAAATTGAAATATGCAGAAGAGCTTAAAACCTGCACATTGCTGAGATATTGTTAAAACCACCGTGCTACCGTTATCTGTTGATATTTTACATGCCTGGCGCTAGGCCGCCAGTAGAGATAGAGAGCTGAAATTTTGTACATGTATTTCTAGGCTCCTAAAGTAACTTTATAGGTTAGCAGAAGACTAAAATTCGAAAAAGTGTATTTTCATGAAAAGATCTAAGGCACACAAACTACAAAGGTTTTACTGATGTTGCTTATTAGTCATGTTCTCTTGATATGGTGTTTCAAGAGGCCTCTAAGGGCGTAGTACATTATAATTTTCAAATCATTATTTGTAATCTTTTTAAAAAATAATCATTGAATATATTCTTTGATTTTGCAGTCTAGCTACTTTTTAACTAGAGATATATGTCTGTCGGTCAGTCTCTCTGTTTGTCTGTCTGTTTGTTTGTCTGTTTGTTTGTCTGTTTGTTTGTCTGTTTGTCTATATGTTTGTCTGTCTGTTTGTTTGTCTGTTTGTTTGTCTGTTTGTCTATATGTTTGTCTGTCTGTTTGTTTGTCTGTTTGTTTGTCTGTTTGTCTATATGTTTGTCTGTCTGTTTGTTTGTCTGTTTGTTTGTCTCTTTTTTTGCCTTTCTTGACCGTTCATATCTCATAAAAAAGCCCAAGAACTATTAACCAATATTTTAATAAAAAATGTGAAAATCGCGAAACCTTTCCTTTTGTTTTTCTTAAAATTTTGATAAAATTTGAAAAATAAGTTATAATAATAACAATTTCACTAGTTAAAAATAAGAGTGTCTGTTTATGCCAATTCTACATTTAAAATTTTTGTATTTGCGGAAACCTGTTTATAATATGAAGCGATAAATAATTATTATGGCTATTGACAATATCCGATAAATTGATGTACAATGTGATCACTATTTTTGGGTATAGTCCTTTTCACGACATCCCTCCATAAGGAGCGATTCTTCGTATTTTTCACAGTAGCTTTTCTCCTATTTCTAGCCCCTGCGGGGGGCTCTAACCCTGCGGGGCCAATTACCTAACCCTGTGGGGCAATCACCTAACACAATATAACCTAACCTAACCTAAAATAACCTATAAAAAGCCATTTTAAAAATACGAAGAATCGCTCCTTATGGAGGGATGTCGTGAAAAGGACTATACCCCTATTTTTACGTTAAATAGAGGGTAATTTTGTGTATCCTCAATGAGGATTAGACCTGTTACTAAAAATAAACTTTTTGAATTTAACTCTTCTGCTGACCTAAAAAGTTACTTTAGGGGCCCAGAAATACATGTACAAAATTGTATCTCTCTATCACACTGGCGACCCAGCGCCAGGCCTCTAAACAAATCAACAGATAACGGTAGCACGGCGGTTTTCAAGAATACGCAAAAACTCAAAGTTAATCGAGAAACCTTAAAAGAATAAATTTTAAGTCTTTTGAAGCATGACCAACAGGCAGACGTACAAAATAATTTATATACTAGATGCGCATATATCTAAATAATGTTTACTGAAAATATCTGCTGCCTGTTTTCAAAATCCGCCGAGAAAATCAAATTTTCCCCATAGTGTTATGGACTGACTGACTGACTGACAAACAGACAAAGTGAATTATAGAGTAGCTTTACTACTAAAAAAATTAAAAGTTAGAACAGACTTGATTACCAGGGATCTAAAGGGATAAGACAATGGCCGATAAATTGTTGTTCATCCCCAATGATGATACACAAAATTACTATTTCTGCAGATCACAATTATTGGTTAAAATATAATAACACTCAACTTATTGAACTAACCAATCAAAATTCACCAAAGTTGTTAAGCCAACGAATAAGAAAATGTTTTCATGAACTTTGTGGACCAGTGTAATGAAAAGTCCATTGTCCCTTCTCTCTCTCTGCTTGATTGCCGCACATTTATTTGAAGGCGAAGCTTTTATATAATTAAGGTCAGTCCGTACATCCATTACAAATAGCTCTTATCATTATTTTAGGCATGCTAGAATTGTCCTACCGATTTTAAACTTGGCACGATGAATCATTGTTAAATTAAGGTACAATTTAGAAAGCGTAGCAACTCTGTAATCTTTCAGAAAGTTTGTACTCTAGTTTTAAACATGATGATTTGGAATTTTTGAAACCTAATTTTGTATTCCATCAGCTACGCCCCTGAAACTATTAGATTACATGAGGCAATGTTAGTTTAGTAAAGATAAGATAAGGGAAGACACAGTGGACGAAAATTTTATCCATAATCCAAATGAAAATAAACAACATTACCCCTTCCGTAAATTAAAATTATTGCTTGGAAAATTTTACACTACTATTTTGGAATCTACCAACCAAAATAAAATTAAAGAATGCAAAGTTTTTGAGCCAACAAATAAGACAATATTGTTATAAAAACTTTGAGTTACTTTATAATTTACATTTTTAAAGAAATTAGTCACAAAACTGCCTATTTATACTACTTTCAAGTGATATTTTTTGGACCATAAATCATAATTTAAAGTTAATAAAATTAAGAATAAATATATAGATAAACAAATAGATAGCAATTACACATTTTTTAAACAAAATTTAGAGATATATATTTTAAACTTTGAAATTACAAATGAACATAATTTTTAAATTTGAAAAAAAACTATGTTGAAACGGCAGTATCAGGTATGATTTGCAGCCAGGTGTTCAATCAGAAGGAACTTGTCTCTGTGTCTACAATTGCTGTTGATCTCAGACCTCTTGTTGAGCATGGTGACGTCATTGTTGAACATAATCTTCACCTAATAGATAGGTAGATATATTAATAGACAATAAATTGTATATGAACATTGTACCATACTGTCCTAGGAATATATAAGGTAGAAGAAATAATAAATAATGATAGAGAAATCACCCCTAGAAAAGAATTTTTCCCTCAAAGTTTTTTTTTAACTTTTTCTATCTAAAACTTCCCACAACCATAAGTGCCCCTAGAGGTTTCTAGGGGGTGTAGCTGCTAGTTTGAAATAAAGTAATCAGCACCGCCCCTAGCCCTTAGATACTTGAATTATATTGTGTTAAACCTATAGCATACATTTTTACCAGAAAATACTTATCTATATCTTAATCATACACTACCCAGCTTATGAATCTTATGTTAAAAAAATTATTTTCAAAAGGCCTCAATTTTAAAGGTTTATGGATTTGAAGGTTGCGCAAAAAATGTGCACATTTTTAAATTCAAATTGCGCGGTTTGTATTAATAGTAGAAAAATGTTATGCATACTGTTAGAATCTTCATAAACTCTAGTTTTTGGAAATATATGTACTATATGTGTGCTTTTTGTAGTTTAGGAGCTACGTTGAAAAATGTGAGAGAAAGTACGTAGTACAGGAATAGTTCTTGTTTATCCAAAAACTAGAGCTTATGATGATTTTAACGGTATGCATAACATTTTTCTTCTATCAACAAAAGCAAACAAATGCAATTGGAATTTTTTGAATGTGTGCATTTTTTGCACAACCTTCAAATCCATAATTCTTAAAATTAAGGCATTTGTAAAAACAGGTTTCTAGGCATAAATTGTTGAAATTATCATTTTTAAATATTTGAAACATAAATGTCCCATAACAGTTTTTTCAATTATAAAAAGCATTTTAAAGAATTATTTTTTTTTCTATGCTAAATAAAGTTTAAAAAAACTCATTTCTCTTGACTGACCCTGTATAATTAAGTGTAACACAAAGCATATGAAGCCACTGTCCCTTTTTAGTAATTGCTCTTTACCCTCAAGAAATTGTGAAAAATATTGTGCTGCTGGATCCAGGAACCTTGTAATAATGCAGAAAGCATTTGTTACCAGCAATATTTTACCAAACTGCTATTGATTTGAATAATCTGTTGTCAATATTTCATTGCTTTTTGTGTGGAAACAAATTTTTTTGGACAACACTTACTGCATTTTGTTCCGATCTTACAATTTTTTTTGGCAAATCGAACTATAACTTGATCACATTGTAGTAAGATAACTTAATTGAAAAGTTTTTCCTCTAATCAGATGCTTTTTGAAAATTTCCTTTGATGTATTTTATGGTAATATTTTACTACAATTTGTTCACCATTAAATAGACTTACTGGGTAATGTTGATATTAAATGTATATTTTGTTTTGCCCTAATAAATATTTGAATGTTATTATCTCCTGTTTTTTAATGTAGGTTTAAAGAATAAATAAAATTAGACATTTAAATGAAACAAGGAGAATAATATCCATAATATTATCGAGCTAAGCTATCCTCAAATTAAGATAAGCTTTGCAACAAAATAGTTCATACCAAAATTTAAAGAAGAAAAAATTAAATAATTTTGAATGTTGAATGTTTTATTTTAAATGTTGTCCATCACTACTGTATTGCTAACAATTAACACTTTTAAAAAGTTCAATTGACTCTACAGAATAAATTATAGAGAAGCTTTGCATTGAAATATATTAGGTATAATCTAATACAGAAAAGATAAGAATTATTTGGTGAATTTGAAATGTTCAAGTTATGTTCTTATCTCCTGTTTATAATATTAGTAAAAATATCAATATTAGAGCTAATCATACACTATAATTATACTAAAGAGTATATGATGGAGTTATGTTTTTATCTCCTGTTTATAATATAAGTTAAAATATCAATATTAGAGTTAATCATACACTATAATTATGTTCTTATCTCCTGTTAGTTAAATGAAAGTTGAAAAGATAAGAACTTGAATAAGAATTAAGAATTGAAAATAAAATGTTCTTATCTCCTAGCATGGTACTAAGCATTATACTACTATGGGGTGATTAAGAGCCCTTAAATCTTAATGCTATATAAAGTTACTGGCGGTTATGCCCCTAGAGGCCTCTAGGGTCACTTTAAGAGGGGGGAGTTGAATTTGATATCCTAATCTTTTATTTTAAATTTAAAAATAAAAATAAAAGTAACAGGGAGTCAAACCACACCCCCCCCATTATTTATTTTGGTTTTAAAACATTTTTTTTTTTTTGGTAGAGGGTTTATTTTTCTATGGGCAATTTCTTTTAGAGGGGTATTTGCACCCTCCCTCAAATAGTTATAAACCTTCCCAGAACCTATGAGAAGCCACCCTGTAAAGGAGAACCATATATGTTTAGCTGTTAGTGAGGTACTTTGGTACAGACAGAAATACATACAGACATACATGCATACATACAGAGATCCTGTTACTTTATTATAAGGATTATAAATATTTAACAGAAAATGCTCTCATTAATTAATACAAAAGATATAATTAGAGAAAGGTTTTATTAAACTCAAAATGCTCAAGTAATGTTCTTATATCCTGTTTATAATATAAGCTTAAAATTTCTAATTAATTTTAACAAGTTGAAAATTAAAGAGATAAGAGAATTATGTTGAATTGAATATGATTTAGTTGTGGTCTTATCTCTGGACTAGTAAAGCTAGCTGAGTGCTATGTAAGTCTTTTAGCATATATAATGTACATTTACAATAATACATATCCTTATAATAAAGTAACAGGATGTGTGTTTGTCTGTCTGTGTGTCTGTTTGTCTGTACCAAAGGATCTCACTAACCGCTGAAACGATCAAGTTCTCCTTACCAGGGTAGATTCTCATAGGTTCCAGGAAGGCTTATAACTATTTTGGGGGAGGGTAAAAAAATAAGGTTGGGGGGGGGGGGAGGTCGCCCCCCCTCTCTTTCCCCAATTTCTTTTTTACTTTAAAAAAAAATCTTAATTAAAAAAATAGGTTATTGGATTCAACTCCCCCCTCCTTAAGTTCCCCTAGAGGCCTCTAGGCCTTAGCCTTTACCTAGTGTATTCTTTCTTATTTTTATGTGTGAGTGTAAAATATTGAATTAAAAAATACCAACTGGGACAATACTATTCAGAAATATTTCAGCTAAATTAATGATTGTTATAATACAGGCCCAGCTACTCTAACATTCAATTCTACAAAAAATCACAAATCCTTTGGAAGTAAGGGGGGGGGGGTGTATCTTGTTTTTTGTAGCTGAAGAGGGGTGGGTAAGAAGGGGAGGAAAAGGGGAAGTGGGCTGTGGGGAAGTTTTCCTTTATAATTGTTTGTCAGAATCACATTCCCTTTTACCTGGTTCAAATTTAATACAGAGCATTATAACCAAAGATTGGTCTGACCACATTTAAATATTTTTTCAATTTTATCCATTTTTGTGCAGCCTTACCTCAAGATATCTGTTTCATATTTTAGATTTTTATTCATAGTTATATTAATTTTTATATATCTAATTGTTTAATTTCATGTAGACTGTTGAAAATTGAGAGATAAGAAGTAAGAAAAAGTTTGCTTCATCTCTAACTTTGTGAGGTAAGCATTTTCTAATTCACAGTTTTTGTCTTTTCTAGTTTATTTTAAATATTAATAATAGTAATACAGACATCTTTGCTATATAAAATCTCTCTAACTGTTGAACCCTTTTAATTTTGTTCTTTGAGGAAGTTTTGTATTTGCATTTTTCTAATTACATATGATACATAATTAGAAAAAGGAAGGGTTCATGATTTTAATGATACAAACAACCCTGCAAATATTGATTACAACATTCATTCATAGCATACAAAAAATGCAGAGCCATGATAAATCTCAATATCATGATATATCTCATTTGCCATGAATTTTAGTTTATGAGTTTACAAAAAATTCTAAAAAAAACATTCAAAAGTTATATGTGTGTGCAGTACCTAATCCCATTCATGAGTGACTCCCTAATGCCGAGGATAAAGCTTTGAGTATCCAGAAATAGTAAGGAAACAGAATTTCCCATATCAATTTGAAACCGATTAGTATCTATTGTATTTCATCCAGTTTTCTATGAAGATAAGAATTTACAAGAATGAGATTAAAACCAGTTTAATAGCTCATGCCCTGGCATCCCATGGCTAAAAAAAAAGTTTTAATCTTATGATTGTACATTTTATATTCCTGGAAAGCTGTTTCTAATACAATGCGAGAAATAACTATTCTTAACTTTCACAATTATAGAAATGAAGCCAAAGGAGGAGGAGATATCCTTAACCCTGAAAAGGGACTCTGGTCAAGAGTGGGGATTTGAATTTGCTGATGGAGAGGTAATTTATTATTACAATATATTATTATTTTGAAAGAAATGTTGGTTTTCTTAGATAATTGCCTCCTTAAAGTTGCCAAGTAAATTGCTTATTGGTGCTGTAACACAAAGTACCCTCTTGAGCACTGGTAACCTTCTCCCCCCCCCCCCTTATCTTATCTGAAAAAATAAGTGTTTTTTTTTCTATTTCTTGTTTTTTACTTAAGGTCAGGTTAGTTTATGTTACATTTGGTACTGAATAATCCCACAGGGTTAGGAAAAAAAGGAAAAGGACCCATAGGGGTGGGGACCTCAGGGGTTTGGCAGAAGACATAACAACTACTCCCATTGTCTATTTTATCACAATAGATTTTTGGGAATGCATCAACATGTTTACAGCTATAATTTATTATTAAATGATTCTATATGTTTGATTCAATTACATAGAAAATAGATATACAATATTTATATTTCAAACAAGTATAAAGTAAATATTTTTAGTTCCCACTAAGAGTGTCGCATGTGTACGAAGATAGTCCAGCAGAAGTTGCAGGTTGCAAGGTAAGTAATTTAACCATAAAAATTAGATATTATTTTCAATATCAGTCTAAACTCTAAAATCTCTCCAATGTTCATTGTATCATATCACAGACAATTTTCAACAAATAAAAAATTGAAAATCATATTAGTAGTACCAAATTTGTTAGCCCTTTGTCCCATTGGGCCTAACAAAACTTGAATTCATTATATAATGTTTTATTTTTATATTCATGGAAAGCTGCCATTAATAAATTGCAATAACTAACTGTTACCATATTATTGCCACAAAGAATATTTCCTAAAGCACTAATTTTTATCAGTTTCTTTAATTTAGAAAAATGATGACATAACAAGCATTAAAGGAAATTCTGTATACAAAGCAACTGTGACTGATATTATGAAAATGATATCAGATGCAGATAATTCACTGGAATTGACAATAAAAAGGTAATAAATAAAATTTCATAGTTTTTTTCTATAATCCACTAAAATAATTATACAAAAAAATATGATATTTAATATTCTGAAATACTCAGATATTAGCCCATATAGGGAAACTATTTAAAAATGATAAAAGGTATAAGAAGAATGTTTTCTCAAAAAAAATTGTATTGCTTAAAAGTTTGACCACAGTTTTCTCCCATACTAATATTTACTTGGGGTGATTTATCTTTTTCGAGGGAACCTATAGGAAAAATTACAACAAACTTTTGGAAGCATGCATAGCAATAGTTTTACACTGTTAACATTTATATTCAAATTTCAGTTATTTGATGGCAATCCACCTTGATATAATCATTTAATTTATTCTAGGAATATGTCATCTTCAGGTGAAGAAAAGGATGATTTATCAGAAGAGTAAGTTATTTCTATATCAATAAAATGAAATCACTATTGTATCTAAGCATTCTTAAATTATCAATGACCGAATTATACAAAAAAAATGCTTAGCTCATAACAACATAGTTAAAAACAAAATAACTTTTTTAGATATAACCTTAAAGAGACTGTGAACGTAAATTTTTCTCATCTTAATATCAAACCTTTACATTATCTCATTCATAATATCTCACAGATAGAGCAAAACGCGCTTTTGTTTGCTTAAAAAACAGCTTTTTCCGACGATTTTTATAAGGTAATGGGAAAGGAAGAAATTTTCCGTATTATATAAAATGTGCATTAAATTGCTTTTTTCTCCCATTATAGCTAAAATTAAACTTTTTCACATAGTTCTTGATTTTTCCTAACGGTTAAGCTGACTCTTAACATAATCCTTGCTTTAAACCAATGTTTAGTTACATAGAAATTGATAAAATAAGCAATATTTTTTATTGAAAACCAAATACAATAACAAAGCTATAAACAGGTTTTTTTATTAGTATCCAATTAACTTTAGATGGCCCATCTCTCGCCCACCTTTAATTACAAATTTGTAAATAATAAAGACGCAATATTTCTTTATAAACAGTCTGATAAAAGTGTAAACTAATTCTTGAAAGTGGGTTATTTATTGTCCAAAACAATAAAAAAGGATATTATTATTTTAAATAACCTATGAGATTCAACCCTTTGTAGACAGTGAGGTATTTTTTTGTCAATAATACGAATTTAAAATAGGTCTTTATTACCTAATTACTACGTTATAAAAAAACTAATTGGCAATTTTATATCATAAAATAAATCCTTAACAGTAAGTAAATTGTTTCAACTATATATGACAAGTTAAATATCCTTACAAACATTATAAGAAACAAAACCGTTCAGATTTTCCCTGTTTTTTCCTTTTTCCCTCCCAAAATACCATAAGATCAAGGCATTTTTCCTGGACATTTTTGTAAATAGGACGCTTTTGGTTGATCAGTGTAGTGAAAGGTGCTTAAAATGTTAAGATTTAATAATCAGATGAGAAATTTTTACGTTCACACTCCCTTTAAAGAGATGCACTTTAAAACAATGCTATACTAGTAAAGAACTGAACTTTTAAATTGTACTGACAAATTTTTTTTTCTTTTAAAGTGTATGTCAGTTTTGTTTTTAAAAACAGTGAAAAATATCGTCTAATTAATCCACTTAAATAAATCTAATTGGAAATTAAGAACTATATTAACTGTGTTATAAAAATATGCTTAATAGTAGGGAGCTATTATCATAATTAAGACACTAAGTAGCACCAAACATTATGAAATATAATTATTAATGTGAGAGAATAATGCTTTATAGTGTAATAAAACTAGTAAATCATGATGGAACAGAAAAACTGGTGCATTCACTAATACATACAGTATAAACCAAATAAATAGACAAATCTGAATTTTCAGATTAGAGGCTTAGCTATTTATTTTGGATGATTTTACTATAAATCAAAAAAGTAGATGTGTCCTTAGTTCTTATTTATTAGTTCTCATTTATATTTTTAAGCTCTTTATAGAGCCAATAACAAAAGGGGATAAATTTTAAAACTTTTGGTTAAAAAATCCCAAATGACCTCATATTAAAATAGTACATTATATTTTTGGAACAACCCCCATTTTCCTAATTTTTTATATGCAGGGGGCTCTGACCTTTACTTAACCTAACTTCCAAAATTTAAGAATTTTATAAAAGAGTTTGTTTGTGGATAATTTGAAAATTACCCAGAACACATATATACATATATACTAGCGGCTACGCCCCTAGAGGCCTCTAGGGACACTGGAGTAGGGTGCAGTTGAATTTGATAACCCAATATCCTATTTTAGATTTTTTTTTAAAAAGTAAAAAAAACTATTTGGGGGTGGAAATTTTTTTTTTTGTGAGTGTTCCCCCCCCCCTAATTTTTAATTTTAGTAAAAAAATCTAATTTTTTTTTTGGTGGAGGTATTTTTCTTTTTTTGGGGGGGTTTGGGGTGTCCAATAAGAGATATAAGTTTTCCGGAATTGTAATGTAGGGAGTAGATTTGAAATCTGCATCAAATTTTAAGGATTTTTTATAAAATTCGTTTTTTGTATAATTCTTTATCTAAAAGCGGAAATACAAATTAAGTTAATTAATTTTGGCATCCGTGATTGGTGGATTTAAAAAATCTGCGCTCTGATTGGATGTCGTACATCATTCAACCAATTAGAGCGCAGGTAGTTTAAAATTCACCTATCCTATTGGTCAAAATTAATTAACTTAAAATGTATTTCCGCTTTTAGATAAAGAATTTTACAAAAAACGAATTTTATAAAAAATCCTTAAAATTTGATGCAGATTTCAAATCTACTCCCTACAATAAAATTCCGGAAAACTTATATCCCTTAGTGTCCAACCCCCCAAGAAAATTGTTATAAACCCGGGACCTATGAGAAGCTACCCTGTTAAGAAGAACTGATCGGTTCAGTGGTTACTAAGATCCTTCAGTTCAAACACACAAACAGACAGACAGACATCCTGTTACTTTAGTATAAGGGTATATATATATTTTTATGCCTGTTAATTCACCTTGATATAATCAATTAATTTATTCTAGGAATATGTCTTCTTCTGGTGAAGAAAGTGATGCTTTATTAAAAGAGTAAGTTATTTCTATATCAATAAAATAAAATCACTATGGTATCTAAGCATTCTTAAATTATCAATGACCGAATTATACAAAAAAATGCTTTGCTCATAACAACATAGTTAAAAACAAAATAACTTTTTTAGATATAACCTTAACCCTTACAGATTGGGGGGGGGTCATATTGACCCCCTCCCTCTATTTTTTCAAAGTCATTTTTTTTTGTAGGTAAGATAGAGAGTTGTGACTTCATGACTTTTTAAGTTTAGTAATTATACGTCAGCAAGAGTTGATTTTATTAGGATATCTGGTCTGTGTCGTTCGTGGTGTCCGGTCAAAGTCTGTTGGGTAGCACCAAAATTAAAAAAAAATTCTAAATAAATCTTAATTTCTACATTATGACTTTGTATATAAGGTAGAAACCTAAAATTTTTTTGGTGAATGAGAAAAGTGATGTTATGACTGTTTGACCGCACCCTGACCGACTTTATGACCGATTTTTGTCCGGCTTTTACTACAGACATATATCATGAATATCGTGGCTTCTATAACAGCTAGAGACCTATACATTTTTTTGGTAAATCCTTTAGCAATAATTAACAGATAAAAATAATAATTGGCGTCGCCAACCGCCGTTTTACCGCCGTAACCGCCGAAAATGGCGGTTTCCATTATTTGCCGTTTTTTGGCAATGATCAGAAAAAGTAATTTTTTTGTTATGAAAAATAAAAGTTCGTTCTAAAATTTGGTCATCCTAGCTGCAAAATTGGCCGCTCTACAGCTGTTTTAAAATTTAGCGGCTGGCCGCTAAAAAGCGGCTAAGGAGCGGCCTGATTGCTATGACTAGAAAACGTAATTTTCTCTAAAAATACACATGAACCACCAGAAAAAATTTTTACATCTTTATCTGTAACAGAAGCCGAGATAGAGGGGGGGGGTCAATATGACCCCCCCCCCCCCCGATCTATTAAGGTGGGAATAGGGGCCCGATCTGTAAGGGTTAAAGAGATGCACTTTAAAACAATACTATACTAGTAAAGAACTGAACTTTTAAAGTGTACTGACAAATTTTTTTATCTTTTAAATTGTATGTCAGTTTTATTTTTAAAAACAGTGAAAATTATCCTGTAATTAATCCACTTAAACTGTTTATAACCTATTTTTAAAACGTATATAAAAAATATACTATGACACCAGTAGAATGAGACTGCAGAGCCTAAATTTGAATTAAGTCCCCAATAAACTTTTTTGGGGGGATTTAAATATTAATTTTTACTGTTGCCGTGATCATTTTGACCGAAGCAAAAGGTCTTTTTTTATTTGGGTAAAATTCGTAGCTTTTAGAGTGTTTTGCTTCATAATATTGTATTCTGGTATAGAGTAAAATTAGGCCTTATGATTTTACTATAAAAATTCACTAAAAAGTTAATTCTTTATAATATATCAAGGAATTAACATTAACATGTTTGTGTTCTCTCACTTATTTTAAAAACATAAAAAATGGCTGTAAAGGGTTAAATGACAACAAATGTTTATGCAATACAACAAATTTATTTTTGTCACATATACAAATGTGTTATAAAATAAGATTATTCAAACTTATCTTTTAAAATAATTTTAAAAAGTATGTATCTTTTATGTGTATGGTTTTCATTCTTTTCATTTTAACCCATTAGTGCCGAACCGGGTTTTAAAACCTGGTTCCAAAAAATGTAAAAAAAAAACGGTTTCCGCCTTCATAATTGCATCATTCTCAGTATGAATCCCCCCTCTACTACCCTGGCTTTCATTTCCCCCTGGAGCAGGCAGTTTTGCCTACTTTATTGCCGGTATAGATCAACAAAGTTTGAAAATCATGAAAATTCAAAATACCCCATCTAACTTTTTTGTTTTTATAGTAAAGTCACTGATTTTTTTCGTTAAATCTAAAGTTTATTGACTAGTACATCTATTTGTGAATTCGTTTTATCTAAATTATTACTTTTTATATGATTTTTTTATCGTTTTTTTTACGCCCTATATAGGCCCGGTTCGGCATTTCCATTTGGAGTCTGAAATTTTTATTACCCGGTTTCACTAATAGATCTTTTTTTGACAACAACAACAAAACAGGGTTTTTTTACCCGAAATCGCCAGCTAAACACAAAATTTGAAATAAATCGCTTCGTATTATACTTGTAGCTCTATAGATTACATGAGGTTGCGTAGTTCTAAAAAGTGTTCATCTCACTTTTGGCGTTCAAAAATTACATTTTTTGATTTTTGGTCAAAATAACCGGGTTTTTACAGGAAAACCGGGTTTTAACGCCGGGGGAAAGCACCAAAAACGGGTAATAATGCCTGGTTGGTATTTATGGCCGAGCCAAACCGGGTTTTTTTGCAACTTTCCTGTGCACGCATCTAGAGCAAAACAAAAAAATACGAATTCCGTTTTGACCATTATAAAGCTTCCCTGAAACTTTCAGCTAGATCGGCCCATAAAAGTGGCGCTCAGCACAAATGGGTTAATTAAATAAAAAATATTTAACTACACTGGAAATACGTCACTTTGTGAAAACACTCTTTTTTTGAATTGTAAAGAATTATATAAAACAAGACTTCTTATTGGTTAGATTTCAGAATTATTTGTTTTATTGTAAATGTTAGATTTTTCAATGAAATTAATTGTTTTGGAAAAAAAAATATTTCCAATGAACAGAGTAATGTTTTTTTATTGTATCAATATAAAGTGAATTATATAAAAATGTTCTGTAAGCCACAATATTACCCGAAGTAAAAAAAGAGCTTTTGCTTCGGTCAAAATGATTACAGCAACACTAAAAATTAATTTTTAAATCCCCCCAAAAAAGTTTATTTGGGACTTAATTCAAATTTGGGCTCTGCAGTCTGATTCTATAGGTGTCCTAGTATATTTTTGACCCCCCATTCAAAAATAGGTTAAAAACAGTTTAAATAAATCTAATTGGAAATTAAAAATTATATTAACTGTATTACAAAAAATATGCTCAATAGTATAGGGAGCTATTATCATAATTAAGACACTAAGTAGCACCAAACATTATGAAATATAATTATTAATGTGAGGGAATAATGCTTTATAGTGTAATAAAACTAGTAAATCATGATGGAACAGAAAAACTGGTGCTTTCACTAATACATACAGTATAAACCAAATAAATAGACAAATCCGAATTTTCAGATTAGAGACTTAGCTATTTATTTTGGATGATTTTACTATAAATCAAAAAAGTAGATGTGTCCTTAGTTCTTATTTATTAGTTCTCATTTATATTTTTAAGCTCTTTATAGAGCCAATAACAAAAGGGGATAAATTTTAAAAATTTTGGTTAAAAAATCCCAAATGACATCATATTATAATAGTACATTATATAAAGAACTGCCATATTTTTGGAACAACCCCTATTTTCCTAATTTTTATATGCAGGGGGACTCTGACCTTTACTTAACCTAACTTCCAAAATTTAAGAATTTTATAAAAGAGTTTGTTTGTGGATAATTTGAAAATTACCCAGAACACATATTTACATATATAGGCCTCTAGGGGCACTTGAGTAGGGTGGAGTTGAATTTGATAACCCAATATTCTATTTAAGATTTTTTTTAAAATGTAAAAAAAAATTATTTGGGGGTGGAAATTTTTTTTTTGTGAGTGCTCCCCCCCCCCTAATTTTTAATTTTAGTAAAAAAATCAAATTTTTTTTTTGGTGGAGGTATTTTTCATTTTTTGAGGGGGGTTGGGGGTGTCCAACCCCCCAAGAAAATAGTTATAAACCTTCCCGGGACCTATGAGAAGCTACCCTGTTAAGAAGAACCTGATCGGTTCATTGGTTACTAAGATCCTTCAGTTCAAACACACAAACAGACAAACAGACATCCTGTTACTTTAGTATAAAGGTATATATATAATCCACCTTGATATAATCAATTAATTTATTCTAGGAATATGTCTTCTTCTGGTGAAGAAAGGGATGCTTTATCAAAAGAGTAAGTTATTTCTATGTCAATAAAATAAAATCACTATTGTATCTAAGCATTCTTAAATTATCAATGACCGAATTATACAAAAAAATGCTTTGCTCATAACAACATAGTTAAAACAAAATAACTTTTTTAGATATAACCTTAAAGAGATGCACTTTAAAACAATGCTATTCTAGTAAAGAACTGAACTTTTAAAGTGTACTGACAAATTTTTTTTCTTTTAAAGTGTATGTCAGTTTTATTTTTAAAAACAGTGAAAATTATCCTCTAATTATCCACTTAAATAAATCTAATTGGAAATTAAGAACTATATTAACCCTTTACAGTCGGGCCCCTTGCCGCATCTTAATCAGTCGGGGGGGGGGGGTCGTTCAACGCCCCCCCTTATTATCTCAGTTCCTATTAGAGCTAGAGGGCTAATTTTTTTTGTGCAAGTCCCCTGTTTGATGATGAATTTCCGACCTCTTATAAGTCTAAGTCAATTTTTGCTTCCTTCACCCTTTTATTTAACAACCTTTGTTTTTAGGTCTTTTTTTACTTAAAAATTTCAAACGGCTGTAATTTTCTTATTTTTGAAGCTAGAAGAAAAATTTTTTTTTCCAGAAAATGTTTATCTTTATGTAAATTTTACATTAGAAATATCAAAATATAAATTTCAGTGGCCCCAGCTGTACTTGGCAGCTGCCAGCTGCCGCAGTCGGCTGTCGGCGGGAAAACGGCGGCGGATCTTCATGAAATTTTAATACGTCATGTAGACATGTCAGAAAAGCTTAATTTTAAAATTTGAAGTCTCTAAGTCAAAAATTGCGACCACAGGAGCCTTTTAAAGATTTCTGGAGACCTGGAGAATCAGGACCTGCAGGTTCATACCTGGAACCTGAAAGTGACTTAAACCCCCCCCCCCCCCCTGACCGTTAAGGGTTAACTGTATTTATTACTTTATTCAGAGTCTAAAGGTTACTGATTTATAATACAACAAATAGTCAATACACAGATTGGAATAATTAATACTAAATTAGAGGTTAAATATATATATACATACAATAAACAAAAGAGGCAATAATTATCCCCCATCCCTTGAAAGGGGTGGGGAACCAAGCAAATCAGATTAACCACAATAGGCTTGTCAAAACTATAAATACTTTTAATGCATGGGGGAGGGGTCAAGTGTACCCACCCCCCTACTCAAAGGAGGTCCCTCGGACCTCCTACAAGTCGGGAGCAGGGTTGCCATAAAACCATGGCCTAGGGTTGCCGAATACCACAACTCTCCCCTCGGACGCGCACCGGGTGCGCCGGGTCCAGTTGCTGGAGCTTCCAGCAGTTGGCAGCTACCTCTTCTGCAGCTGTGCTGCGCATTCTGGTCTCAAGTGTGAACCCGATGTAGGCCGCGTGTATTTGGGCCTGGAGGGGGACATCCACGTCCCTGGCCGACACCCTGGGCAGCAGTGCCGCGGCCGGGTCAGCCGCCATGAACAGTGCCGGGTGGTTGGTGGCATGGGCTTCAAAGTTGCAGTTCACTATAGAGATGTGTGTAGTCATGTTGATGAAGAATTGTGCTTGATGGTCAACCAAGAATGCATCCATCACCAGGCTAGGCTGAAGGCTGCGGATCATCCTCAAGGGGCAATCCCTTCCCAGGTGGTCCCACACATACGTGGCCTCTCCGGTAACGCAGGACAGCTCTGACTGGGGACAGGACAGGGTCAGATGGTTGGACTGGGACTCCACCCGTTCGTCCTCCACCACATAGGTCTCCTCCTTGACTAGCAGCCTCCTCTCCTGGAGCACGAACTCATTGCGGTACAGCTGGCCTTCAAAGTGTACATCCTCTCCTTCACAGCCCACACCCTCGAGCCAGCAGTAGGCCCCACAGGACCATCCACCAGTGGGAGCACTGGCTGGACGGCCACCATCCCATCACTAGCACTCGGCGGCCGGGTTCTTGTCTCTGGCCACAGCAGTTCCTCTGGGAGGGGGCCTGGTTGTCTGTTCCTGGCTAGCTACTATTTTCCATTGAGGGTTATCCCTAGATGCCCGGAGCCTTCTGATCCCTTCCCCAATGACAGTCTAACAGGCAAATGGCGCCGGCTCCCCTAGCTTCAAGGTAGCCATTCCCTCCTCAAGTGCATGCCCAATGAAATGGGGCTCTAGTGCAGGTGGCACAGGCTCGCCCTGTTTTACATCCCTCCCTAGCGGCTCAGCCGCGGCTGCGGGCTCGTCCCTGGGGTCGGGTCTCTTAGTGGCGGCGACGGGTGTCGCCCCAAACAACATCATGGAAGTGCTGGGCAGCACCTCTCATCCCTCACAGGTGGCGGCAACGGTTGTTGCCCCACACATCGTCTTGGGGGTGCTGGGTAGCACCTCTTGTCTCTCACAGGCGGCAGCAAAGGTTGTCGCCCCGTACATCGTCTCAGCAGCGCCGGATAGCGCCTCTCATCTCTCCCAGTTGGCGGTGGAGAGGGTCGCCCCGTACGTCGTCTTGGTTTCGCTGGGTAGCGCCTCTCGTCTCTCGTTGGGGGTGACGGGGGTCACCTCCCACCTCGGGGGGCTCGGCCTGGCAGGTACCATCATGTGGAGGCCCAGTGGCAGCGGTCTCAGGATTTCTGGCTCTGCAATGTTGGTTGGCTGCACATACTCTGGCCCCATCCGGTTTAAACTGAATCCCAGGCCTACCCGGTTGGGCTCAGCCGCTCCTCCCAGAACGTTGATTCTCGCTGAGATGGTCCCAAACTGCGGCATGCCCTCCTGGGGGCCTGCAGTGCTGGGGGCGGCGGCCTGCTGGGGCGCTGCCGTTGGTGCACCTCCCTCCATATGGGCTACCTGAGATCTGGGCTTGCCAGGGGCAGCCGCCTTGCCTGCTGTGCGCCTCCTCCCAGCCACCTGGTCCCAGTCGGTCGCCGCATGGCCTGTGTAGTGGCAGCGTTCACACCTGGCAGGCTGGTCACGGCGGGTCTGAGGGCGGCGCTCTTCATGGCTGGCATCCTGGGGGGTAGGACTCTCCCTTTCTCGGTGGCCTTTTCCCTGGCACTGGTAGCAGCGGCCAGGCGCCTTGGACGCGTCTTCAGGTGCGACCTTCTCCATGGGCTCAGAATCGTCATAGTTGGGCAACTGGACGCTAGCCGAGCCAGTGAGTCCGTCAGTTGCGTCCACCAGGCACACTCCCTCCTTCAGCTGCTTGGTTACCATGGTCACGGTAAACATGGCTCGGCGCATGTACTCAGGGACCTAGGTAACCTCGTGCCCAATCATAATGCACTTCACGTTGGCGTTGCGAATCCCTCGATTCAGCTCGTCTATGAGGAGTTCCAGGTCCTCATGGCTGTAGGCCTCCCTAAAGAGGGCGCACTTAGTGGAGATGTAGGCCTGGATAGGCTCTGTCGAGTGCTGCCTGTAATCCTTGAAGGCTTGCTTCAAGGTCTGGGATTCATAGGCTGGGCTGAACAACATCTCGCACTCGGCCTTGACTTGGTTGTAGGTCAAGGCCTGGCCTGCCTCCCTAAAAAGATGTGAGGCCATCTCAGCCACCTGCCCCGCCAGGGATAGTAGGAGGGCGTTGTGGCGATTGAGCGTATCATGGACGGGCACTCTGTAGGCAGCCCATGCCATCTCGAGACGCCTTATGTGGGAGTTCCAGGACTGCTTGGGCGGCCCCCTGTACTCCGGCAGGTTACTCAGCATCAGCTTGCGGTACTCAGCTGGGGGTCATCCTGGAGCCAGCCCTGGGGCTGCTCGCCTCCCTGAGCTTGTGGTTGCTCCATACGGCCAAATATTCAGCGCCGTGTCACAAATTGAAGCAAGGCTACTAGTTGTTTTCACTTAAGCTTTCAAGCACTACACCAACAATCAATACCTTTATCACTCAGTTGATAGTTGGGAACACTAATATAATGATATATATGCTGATAGATTTTCTCACTAGTCACTCAGCTTTGAGGTAGGCTGGCAGACCTAGGAAGATGTTGAGGGTCTGAGCTGATGTCAGGAACTGATTTAGTTTTTTTCTATCACACTGTAGATAGGGGGTGGAGCTTTACAATTCCTTGTTACCTATCCCTTGTGGGCTATAGAGTCCCTCCCCTCCTGGGTGTGTGTGTGCAATACCCCTTGACAACGCGCTCATACACTGTTTGGGCGCACACGCACAGGTAAAACTCCCGCTTACCCCTCAACTAGCTCTCTCATTGGTCCGTTTTCTGCCTTTTGTCCGACGGATTTCATTGCGTTCCGAGCTTCTCCGCGCAGACCGTGCGATGCGCTCCGTTTCCCTGTCTCTCTCTCTGCTTGATGGACAGAGATATCTCAGTGTGGGGAGGAGGGGGAACGCGTGAGGGACGGGGTAATTCCGCCCTTCCCCAGGGTTTCAGGTGACTAAGTTATGAGAAGTAGGTGGGCTTCTTCTTAATCCTTGGCTTATCAAATGTCACATTGGATTATATTCACTTTAATTTATGGGGGACCCTCCCCTTCTGTCAGGGTAGGGGCGGTGTATTTGCAGTGCTGCAGGGTTGTGGCTCCAATTTTAACAATGCATTGTTATCTTGCACCTGGGTTCTATTTTGGGCTTATCAAAAGTCCAGGAAATTGTTTACCGGTCCCTGCCCTAAATCTTTTGTTTGTCTCTCACACCAAGGTGACAATACATAAATCCGATAAAATATCTGCTTTTCTCAGTGGGTGGCTGCGCTGTAGCCTCCCGGGATACTCAAAGCTAGCGTAGTTTTTCTCTCACTTATACGCTATACTTGTAACTTCATTCACAGCTTGCAGCTATTTGGCTTGCTTCAGCCAGTCAGTGGGCATGTTTCAGCCGATCAATGGGCATGTTTCAGCCAGTCAGTGGGCATGTTTCAGCCGTCTACAGTTACTTGGCCTGCTTCAGCCAGTCAGCGGGCATGTTTCAGCCGGTTCACACACAATTCTCCGTTAGATTTCACCGCTCTCCACGGTTTTCCGTTAGATTTCGCCGCTCTCTGCAGCTCTGATTTTGCCGCTCTCCGCGGTTTTCCGTTAGATTTCGCTGCTCTCCGCAGCTCTGGAGGCCCACTTGGTCTCCTTCTGCTTGTCTTCTGCCGGCTGGATACTGTTACCCAGGGCAGGTTACTAAGGTTCTCACTTCCACAACTGCCTAATATAGAGTTAGACACTGCTATCCAGGGTGGGTAATTCAGGTTGCTTGTGTCAGTTTCGCCAGTTTACTGCTGGGAGTACCTTAGTCTCAGCTGCACATCTGCTCTACACTTGTGTTTGCCGTAACCTCGCAGCTGTCACCAAAAGTTGTGGTAGCGGCTGCGGTTTATCAGCCGCTTCCCAAGTTCGGGTATTACGGCAGTGTGAACAGACGTGGACAAGTATAGTTATAGAGAAGCTGGGCTTCTCTATGTATCGCCAAATAACAAACAGAATTTAATTGGGTGTTACTTTATTCAGAGTCTAAAGGTTACTGATTTATAATACAACAAATAATCAATACACAGATTGGAATAATTAATACTAAATTAGAGGTTAAATATATATATACATACAATAAACAAAATAGGCAATAATTATCCCCCATCCCTGGAAAGGGGTGGGGAACCAAGCAAAACAGATTAACCACAATAGGCTAGTCAAAACTATAAATACTTTTAATGCATGGGGGAGGGGTCAAGTGTACCCACCCCCCTACTCGGACCTCCTACAAGTTGGGAGCAGGGTTGCCATAAAACCATGGCCTAGGGTTGCCGAATACCACAATATAAAGAACTGCCATATTTTTGGAACAACCCCTATTCCTAATTTTTATATGCAGGGGGACTCTGATCTTTACTTAACCTAACTTCCAAAATTTAAGAATTTTATAAAAGAGTTTGTTTGTGGATAATTTGAAAATTACCCAGAACACATATATATATATTAGGAAAGGGCCGGATATCCGGCCATTTTCAATATCCGGCCTGATACCGGATATTGAAACTATCCGGCCGGATATCCGGCAATATAATATTTTATATTTTACAACAAAAATTTCTGCTTTTTTAATTATAAATGGCTGTAATTTTCTTATTATTGAAGCTATAAGAACATTTTTTTCTGAATATGTTTATCTTTATGTAAATTTTATATTAGAAAAACATAAATTTTGGCGGGGGCAGCATTTCTTGGCAGCTGCCAGCCTCAAACTGGCGGTTGGCAGGTAAACAGCAACGGATTTTATGAAATTATAATATGTCATCAAGACATTTAAAAAGCCTAAATTTAAGATTTCTGGAGACCTGGAGGTACAGGACTTCCAGGACTATACCTGGAACCTGAAATCGACTTGAACACCTATATTTCATATACTATAGAATATTTAAGTATTTGATAACATGGCTTTGTTTAAGTAAAAAAAGTGTTTTTACTTTTTACCTGAATGACCTTGCCAGGTTTGCTGGCATCCTGTGCCCGCCAGGAAGGAGGTATTCAAAAAATTACACTCTTAGTTATGTGTCATACCCATATTTTGAAAGTCATTTAGTTATAGCCCTCTACATTTTATACAGAGAAAATGCACAGGGGGGGGGGGGGCATGCGTTCAACGCCACCTCCCCTCCCATCCTCCAACAGGGGTTGATATTACAGATTGAGGGTAGTAATAGTTTATTAGATTAATTGCTTAGAAGAAAGATCATTTAATAGTTACATAATTTTTAAGTTTTAACCTGTATCCTTATAATAAAGTAACAGGATGACTATCTGTTTGTCTGTACTGAAGGATCTTGCTAACCGCTGAACCAATCGGGTTCTCCTTTACAGGGTAGCTTCTCATAGGCCCTGGGAAGGTTTCTAACTATTTTGTGTGAGGGTACCACCACTCTCCCAAGAGAAATCGCTACTAGAAAAAAATACTCCCCCCCAAAAAAATATTTTTATTTAATTTTTAAACTAAATATAAAAATAAGGGTCGTCAGCCCCCCCTCAATTTAAAAAAATGGTTATCAAATTCATTTCCACCCCCCTCAAGTGCCCCTAGAGGCCTCTAAGGGCTAGCCGCCAGTTTTATATAATAAGAAGCCTGTAATTTGGACGGTTATCCAGCAGGATATCCGGCAATTTGGCTGGATAACCGGTAGTTTGCCGGATATCCGGCGTTGGCCGGATATCCGGCCGGATATCGGATATCCAGCATTTGAAATCGGCCGGAAATCCGGTATCCGGTATCCGGCCAAAAAACTATCCGGCCCAACCCTAATATAT
Organism: Acartia tonsa; assembly: GCF_053477335.1. Taxonomy (NCBI): domain Eukaryota; kingdom Metazoa; phylum Arthropoda; class Copepoda; order Calanoida; family Acartiidae; genus Acartia; species Acartia tonsa. The sequence continues at coordinate 21,063,833 of NC_137274.1, forward strand.
ATATATACTAGCGGCTACGCCCCTAGAGGCCTCTAGGGGCACTTGAGTAGGGTGGAGTTGAATTTGATAACCCAATATCCTATTTTAGATTTTTTTTAAATAGTAAAAAAAATTGTTTTGGGGTGGAAATTTTTTTGTTTTTGTGAGTGCTCCCCCCCCCTAATTTTTAATTTTAGTAAAAAAAATCTAAATTTTTTTTTGGTGGGGGTATTTTTCATTTTTTGGGGGGTTGGGGGTGTCCAACCCCCCCAAAAAATAGTTATAAACCTTCCTGGGACCTATGAGAAGCTACCCTGTTAAGAAGAACCTGATCGGTTCAGTGGTTACTAAGATCCTTCAGTTCAAACACACAAACAGACAGACAGACATCCTGTTACTTTAGTATAAGGGTATATATTTTTATGCCTGTTAATCCACCTTGATATAATCATTCTTAAATTATCAATGACCGAATTATACAAAAAAAATGCTTTGCTCATAACAACATAGTTAAAAACAAAATAACTTTTTTAGATATAACCTTAAAGAGATGCACTTTAAAACAATGCTATACTAGTAAAGAACTGAACTTTTAAAGTGTACTGACAATTTTTTTTCTTTTAAAGTGTATGTCAGTTTTATTTTTAAAAACAGTGAAAATTATCCTCTAATTAATCCACTTAAATAAATCTAATTGGAAATTAAGAACTATATTAACTGTATTATAAAAATATGCTTAATAGTAGGTAGCTAATATCATAATTAAGACACTAAGTAGCACCAAACATTATGAAATATAATTATTAATGTGAGGGAATAATGCTTTATAGTGTAATAAAACTAGTAAATCATGATGGAACAGAAAAACTGGTGCTTTCACTAATACATACAGTATAAACCAAATAAATAGACAAATCTGAATTTTCAGATTAGAGGCTTAGCTATTTATTTTGGATGATTGTACTATAAATCAAAAAAGTAGATGTGTCCTTTATTTTATTTATTAGTTCTCATTTATATTTTTTAAGCTCTTTATGGAGTCAATAACAAAAGGGGATAAATTTTAAAACTTTTGGTTAAAAACTCCCATATGACATCATGTTATAATAATACATTATATAAAGAACTACCATATTTTTGGAACAACCCCCATTCCTAATTTTTATATGCAGGGGGACTCTGACCTTTACTTAACCTAACTTCCCAAATTTAAGAATTTTATAAAAGAGTTTGTTTGTGGATAATTTGAAAATTACCCAGAACACATATATACATATATACTAGCGGCTACGCCCCTAGAGGCCTCTAGGGACACTTGAGTAGGGTGCAGTTGAATTTGATAACCCAATATCCTATTTTAGATTTTTTTTAAAAAGTAAAAAAAAAACTATTTGGGGGTGGAAATTTTTTTTTTGTGAGTGCTCCCCCCCCCCCTAATTTTTAATTTTAGTAAAAAAATCTAATATTTTTTTTGGTGGAGGTATTTTTCATTTTTTGGGGGGGTTTGGGGTGTCCAACCCCCCAAGAAAATTGTTATAAACCTTCCCGGGACCTATGAGAAGCTACCCTGTTAAGAAGAACTGATCGGTTCAGTGGTTACTAAGATCCTTCAGTTCAAACACACAAACAGACAGACAGACATCCTGTTACTTTAGTATAAGAGTATATATATATTTTTATGCCTGTTAATTCACCTTGATATAATCAATTAATTTATTCTAGTAATATGTCTTCTTCTGGTGAAGAAAGGGATGCTTTATTAAAAGAGTAAGTTATTTCTATATCAATAAAATAAAATCACTATGGTATCTAAGCATTCTTAAATTATCAATGACCGAATTATACAAAAAAAATGCTTTGCTCATAACAACATAGTTAAAAACAAAATAACTTTTTTAGATATAACCTTAACCCTTACAGATCGGGGAGGGGGGGGTCATATTGACCCCCCCTCTCTATTTTTTCAAAGTCATTTTTTTTGTAGGTAAGATAGAGAGTTGTGACTTCAAGACTTTTTAAGTTTAGTAATTATACGTCGGCAAGAGTTGATTTTATTAGGATATCTGGTCTGTGTCGGTCGTGGTGTCCGGTCAAAGTCTGTTGGGTAGCACCAAAATTAAAAAAAAATTCTAAATAAATCTTAATTTCTACATTATGACTTTGTATATAAGGTAGAAACCTAAAATTTAAAATTGTAAAAGTGGTGTTATGACCGTTTGAATGCACCCTGACCGACTTTATGACCGATTTTTGTCCGGCTTTTACTACAGACGTATATCATGAATATCGTGGCTTCTATAACAGCTAGAGACCTATAAATATAAATATAAATATAAATTTTTTGGCGATGATCAGAAAAAGTAATTTTTTTGTTATGAAAAATAAAAGTTCGTTATAAAATTTGGTCATCCTAGCTGCAAAATTGGCCGCTCTACAGCTGTTTTAAAATTTAGCGGCTGGCCGCTAAAAAGCGGCTAAGGAGCGGCCTGATTGCTATGACTAGAAAACGTAATTTTCTCTAAAAATACACATGAACCATCAGAAAAAATTTTTACATCTTTATCTGTAACAGAAGCCGAGATAGAAGGGGGGGGTCAATATGACCCCCCCCCCCCCCCGATCTATTAAGGTGGGAATAGGGGCCTGATCTGTAAGGGTTAAAGAGATGCACTTTAAAACAATACTATACTAGTAAAGAACTGAACTTTTAAAGTGTACTGACAAATTTTTTTATCTTTTAAAGTGTATGTCAGTTTTATTTTTAAAAACAGTGAAAATTATCCTGTAATTAATCCACTTAAACTGTTTATAACCTATTTTTAAAACGTATATAAAAAATATACTATGACACCAGTAGAATGAGACTGCAGAGCCTAAATTTGAATTAAGTCCCCAATAAACTTTTTTGGGGGGATTTAAATATTAATTTTTACTGTTGCCGTGATCATTTTTACCGAAGCAAAAGGTCTTTTTTTTATTTGGGTAAAATTCGTAGCTTTTAGAGTGTTTTGCTTCATAAATATTGTATTCTGGTATAGAGTAAAATTAGGCCTTATGATTTTACTATAAAAATTCACTAAAAAGTTAATTCTTTATAATATATCAAGGAATTAACATTAACATGTTTGTGTTCTCTCACTTATTTTAAAAACATAAAAAATGGCTGTAAAGGGTTAAATGACAACAAATGTTTATGCAATACAACAAATTTATTTTTGTCACATATACAAATGTGTTATAAAATAAGATTATTCAAACTTATCTTTTAAAATAATTTTAAAAAGTATGTATCTTTTATGTGTATGGTTTTCATTCTTTTCATTTTAACCCATTAGTGCCGAACCGGGTTTTAAAACCCGGTTCCAGAAAATGTAAAAAAAAATGGTTTCCGGCTTCATAATTGCATCATTCTCAGTATGAATCCCCCCTCTACTACCCTGGCTTTCATTTTCCCCTGGAGCAGGCAGTTTTGCTTACTTCCATTTGCCGGTATAGATCAACAAAGTTTGAAAATCATGAAAATTCAAAATACCCCATCTAACTTTTTTGTTTTTATAGTAAAGTCACTGATTTTTTTCGTTAAATCTAAAGTTTATTGACTAGTACATCTATTTGTGAATTCGTTTTATCTAAATTATTACTTTTTATATGATTTTTTTATCGTTTTTTTTACGCCCTATATAGGCCCGGTTCGGCATTTCCATTTGGAGTCTGAAATTTTTATTACCCGGTTTCACTAATAGATCTTTTTTTGACAACAACAACAAAACAGGGTTTTTTTACCCGAAATCGCCAGCTAAACACAAAATTTGAAATAAATCGCTTCGTATTATACTTGTAGCTCTATAGATTACATGAGGTTGTGTAGTTCTAAAAAGTGTTCATCTCACTTTTGGCGTTCAAAAATTACATTTTTTGATTTTTGGTCAAAATAACCGGGTTTTTACAGGAAAACCGGGTTTTAACGCCGGGGGAAAGCACCAAAAACGGGTAATAATGCCTGGTTGGTATTTATGGCCGAGCCAAACCGGGTTTTTTTGCAACTTTCCTGTGCACGCATCTAGAGCAAAACAAAAAAATACGAATTCCGTTTTGACCATTATAAAGCTTCCCTGAAACTTTCAGCTAGATCGGCCCATAAAAGTGGCGCTCAGCACAAATGGGTTAATTAAATAAAAAATATTTAACTACACTGGAAATACGTCACTTTGTGAAAACACTCTTTTTTTGAATTGTAAAGAATTATATAAAACAAGACTTCTTATTGGTTAGATTTCAGAATTATTTGTTTTATTGTAAATGTTAGATTTTTCAATGAAATTAATTGTTTTGGAAAAAAAAATATTTCCAATGAACAGAGTAATGTTTTTTTATTGTATCAATATAAAGTGAATTATATAAAAATGTTCTGTAAGCCACAATATTACCCGAAGTAAAAAAAGAGCTTTTGCTTCGGTCAAAATGATTACAGCAACACTAAAAATTAATTTTTAAATCCCCCCAAAAAAGTTTATTTGGGACTTAATTCAAATTTGGGCTCTGCAGTCTGATTCTATAGGTGTCCTAGTATATTTTTGACCCCCCATTCAAAAATAGGTTAAAAACTGTTTAAATAAATCTAATTGGAAATTAAAAATTATATTAACTGTATTACAAAAAATATGCTCAATAGTATAGGGAGCTATTATCATAATTAAGACACTAAGTAGCACCAAACATTATGAAATATAATTATTAATGTGAGGGAATAATGCTTTATAGTGTAATAAAACTAGTAAATCATGATGGAACAGAAAAACTGGTGCTTTCACTAATACATACAGTATAAACCAAATAAATAGACAAATCCGAATTTTCAGATTAAGAGGCTTAGCTATTTATTTTGGATGATTTTACTATAAATCAAAAAAGTAGATGTGTCCTTAGTTCTTATTTATATTTTTTAAGCTCTTTATAGAGTCAATAACAAAAGGGGATAAATTTTAAAACTTTTGGTTAAAAAATCCCAAATGACATCATATTATAATTGTACATTATATAAGAACTGCCATATTTTTGGAACAACCCCCAGTTTCCTAATTTTTTATATGCAGGGGGCTCTGACCTTTACTTAACCTAACTTCCAAAATTTAAGAATTTTATAAAAGAGTTTGTTTGTGGATAATTTGAAAATTACCCAGAACACATATATACATATATACTAGCGGCTACGCCCCTAGAGGCCTCTAGGGGCACTTGAGTAGGGTGGAGTTGAATTTGATAACCCAATATCCTATTTTAGATTTTTTTTAAAAAGTAAAAAAAAATTGTTTTTGGGGTGGAAATTTTTTTGTTTTTGTGAGTGCTCCCCCCCCCCCCCTAATTTTTAATTTTAGTAAAGAAAATCTAAATTTTTTTTTGTTGGGGGTATTTATCATTTTTTGGAGGGGTTGGGGGTGTCCAATCCCCCCAAAAAATAGTTATAAACCTTCCTGGGACCTATGAGAAGCTACCCTGTTAACCCTTACAGATTGGGGGGGGGGGTCATATTGACCCCCCCCTCTATTTTTTCAATGTCATTTTTTTTGTAGGTAAGATAGAGAGTTGTGACTTCATGACTTTTTAAGTTTAGTAATTATACGTCGGCAAGAGTTGATTTTATTAGGATATCTGGTCTGTGTCGGTCGTGGTGTCCGGTCAAAGTCGGTTGGGTAGCACAAAAATTTTAAAAAAATTCTAAATAAATCTTAATTTCTACATTATGACTTTGTATATAAGGTAGAAACCTAAAATTTTTTTGGTGAATACTGAGATATCTAAGACCTTATGAGAAAAGTGGTGTTATGACAGTTTGACCGCTCCCTGACCGACTTTATGACCGATTTTTGTCCGGCTTTTACTACAGACATATATCATGAATATCGTGGCTTCTATTACAGCTAGAGACCTATAAATTTTTTTGGTAAATCCTTGAGCAATAATAAACAGATAAAAATATTAATTGGCGCCGCCAACCGCCGTTTTACCGCCGTAACCGCCGAAAATGGCGGTTTCCGTTATTTGCCGTTTTTTGGCGATGATCAGAAAAAGTAATTTTTTTGTTATGAAAAATAAAAGTTCGTCCTAAAATTTGGTCATCCTAGCTGCAAAATTGGCCGCTCTACAGCTGTTTTAAAATTTAGCGGCTGGCCGCTAAAAAGCGGCTAAGGAGCGGCCTGACCGCTATGACTAGAAAAAGTAATTTTCTCTAAAAATACACATGAACCACCAGAAAAAATTTTTACGTCTTTATCTGTTACAGAAGCCGAGATAGAGGGGGGGGTCAATATGACCCCCCCCCCCCCCCCGATCTATTAAGGTGGGAATAGGGGCCCGATCTGTAAGGGTTAAGAAGAACCTGATCGGTTCAGTGGTTACTAAGATCCTTCAGTTCAAACACACAAACAGACAGACAGACATCCTGTTACTTTAGTATAAGGGTATATATTTTTATGCCTGTTAATCCACCTTGATATAATCAATTAATTTATTCTAGGAATATGTCTTCTTTTGGTGAAGAAAGGGATGATTTATCAAAAGAGTAAGTTATTTCCATATCAATAAAATCACTATTGTATCTAAGCATTCTTAAATTATCAATGACCGAATTATACAAAAAATGCTTTGCTCATAACAACATAGTTAAAAACAAAAAAACTTTTTTAGATATAACCTTAAAGAGATGCACTTTAAAACAATGCTATATTAGTAAAGAACTGAACTTTTAAAGTGTACTGACAAATTTTTTTTTTCTTTTAAAGTGTATGTCAGTTTTATTTTTAAAAACAGTGAAAATTATCCTCTAATTAATCCACTTAAATAAATCTAATTGGAAATTAAGAACTATATTAACTGTATTATAAAAATATGCTCAATAGTAGGGAGCTAATACCATAATTAAGACACAAAGTAGTTTCAAAGATTATGAAATATAATTATTAATGTGAAGGAAAAATCCATAATCTATAATACAAAGTAGCTTGATGTCTGTCCGTCTGTCTGTCCGTCTGAAGCTTAAGACCTCTGTAACCGCTGAATCGATTGGGCTCTACTCTTCAGGGATTATACCTACTGGTCCTGTGATGATTTTAAGCTATTTTCCTGGGGGTTGGGACACCCCAAACCCCCCAAAAAGCTAAAAAAACCACCCCCCCAAAATTTTTTTTTTTACATTTTTTGTAAAATCTCAGTAACTGCTGAACAAATTGAGCTCTCCTCTTCTGGGAATATACCTACTGGTCCTCTGGTATAGGCTATTTTCTAGGAGGGTGGGACACCCCAACCCCCCTAAAATAAAAAAATTCCCATTTCCAAATTTTTTAATTTTTTATTTTTGTAAACAAAAACCATCAATTTGGTTCGGGGAACCCCACTGCACCATGGGGTGAAGCCACCGTGAACCTTCCCCCCCCCCAAAAAAAAAATTTCACCCTAAAAAATTTTTGGGCTTTTTGTAACTTTTAAAAATTGACATCTTTAAAAAGTTGTTGCAATTATAGGTATTAAATAAAATTTACAGAGGAGAGTTTTCAATTTTTGTGTAGATGTGGTCCAATCAGTGGGACTATCGGAGCTTGCGCTGCATACAGGGTACTTGCTTATGCTCACCCTGTAGGAGATATATGGTGAACAACCTGGGTTTAATTTTTGTGCATACGGCAAAGCCCCTAGAGGCTAGGGGCGAAGCCACTAGTAGTGTAATAAACCATGAATTATGATTAGACAGATTAGAATAAACTGGTGTTTTCTCTTCAACTTTTTTTATAAAAACTTTCCAATTTATATGCAGAGTGGCTTAAACTTTTACTTAACCAAAAAAAGCATAAAAGTCCTAATTTTAAAAAGTTTTTTTGTGGATTATTTGAGAATTCCCCAGACCACTTATTTATTATTCTATGTCTAGATGTAATCAGTTAGTTAATTCTAGGAATATGTCTCCTTCTGATGGTGACAAGCTAGAAGATACTTCTACAGAAAAGTAAGTTATAATATTAAATAAGATATTAGCAGTTATGCCCCCTTAAGGCCTCTAGGGGCACAAGGGGGGGGGGACGACACTTTAAATTCAATTTAAGTTTTTAAAGAAAAGTAAAATAAAGTTTTTCTCTTGGAGGGTGGTAAAATTTTTATAATATTTAAAACAATCCAAGGACCTATTTTGAAACTACATTGTGAAGGAGAACTATATTGGTTAACAAGATTCTTTGGTACAGACAGACATACTTAGATCATATTACTTTTGAAAATAATAAGGTTTTTTGTCTGTAGCTTATGATTTCCAAAACCAATAAACTGATTGACCCTTCATTTCAGGGTAGCTTCTTTTAGGTCTCATGATGGATTTAGAGTGTTTTACATTTATAATTTAGGTTTTAGGCTATTCTTCTGTTTTACCCCTCTATATTGGAATTAAGTCTAATCTACTAAAGTATTGCTGGCTATTGTGGTTCCAACAACATCTTCTCATTTTTCCCAGCTCCTAAGGGATATCCTCCACGGGTTAATTGTGAAAAAAAGACAAACCTTTCCTTTTATCTCTAACAAATTACCCTATTTTTTAGTATTTTAAACTAAAATGGAGAAAATAAAATTTCGTGGGCCAATTATAAAATTAAATTTTTACTCTTTCCAGTATGTCAAGACATGTGACTTTAAGGCTGTGCAAACATTTAAATAGGTATTTTCAAAAACCTGGAATTTTTTAGCCTACCCGTGCTATACAAAATATTTTCATTTTTTTTATAGGAATATACATTCTAAAGAAGATGTGAGGAAGTTTCTCAAGAACTGTGAAGAAGGAAATCTGGATGAAGTGAATAAAGCCCTCTCTAAATACCCAGCTATTATACATGCAAAAGGCAATTATGGTAAGTCAATTTAGCTGCTTTGATCCATCAAAATATTCATTTAACAATGCTTGAGATTTAGTTGATATTATGAATATTCGGGAAAGCTTGAAAAATAAATAACATTAATAATATTTACATACCAATAACAAAAATGACAATAAGATTTTTTCATATATTGAGGGAAGGAGGGGGGGGTGGCTGAGTAGACCTTCTCATTTTCAAAGTTAAAGAAAGATATTTTTTTTGGGGTGGGTAATTTTTTTTCTATGGCTGATTTCTTATTTGAGGGTGGTGGTACTCTTTCCCTCTTAAAATAGTTATAAACCAATCCAGGATGAGAAGTTAACCAGTATAGGAGAACCATATCAGTTCACTGGTTAGCAAAATCTTTTGGTACACACACAGAAAGACTTACACAAATCCTATTTCCTTTTAAAAAGGATATTGTTCATAATTTCTAAAGCTCCAAACACAAGAAACATTAATCTGCTTATTATTTTTTATACTATGAAACCCCTTAACAAATGTATACTACATTTATGACTTGATTTTGCTATTTTAGGAATGAAAAGGAAAAACTTGTCAAATCTGAACATATACTATTATTTTACTGTTTCTAGAGATTTTTACGTAGCATGAAAAGAAAAAAAAATCTGTGTTTGGTTTTATTTTATAACATCAAATTGTCCATTCATGTTTTAATGACAGTGTAATTCAGTAAAGGGTATAGTGTGACATTGCCTCTTAGGGGATTTTCATCAAATTGTCTTCGTAGCTTTTCTCCTATTTCTTACCCTTGCAGGGGGCTCTAACACATTCAGGGTCAATTACCTAACCCTGCAGGGCAATCACCTAACCTAAGATAACAAAAAGCTACTGGGATGAAAGGAACTATACCTTGGCGTTAGACTCTTACAGGGCCAAGCACTGCAGCTAGGCAGGCTAGGGAGCCAAGCACTCAGGTTAGGAAGGCCAGGGGAACAAGCGCAGCAGCCAGCTTTCATAGTTTTATCCAGGGGGGGGGGGGGGGGGGGGGCTTGACTTCAATTTTTAAAATTTAAAAAAAAAATCCTATGTGGATAATACCCATATATATGTATCTAACTATCCTTCTATCACTCTGTCTATCTATCTACACAGTGTTAGAACTAAAACTATGAATTCTGTTTTTCTGACACAACCAGAAGGAATACAAAAAAAACAATTAATTGTATTATAATTGGTAATATTACTCAATATAAATTTAAGTTTATCAAACCATTATAAAGAGTTGAACATAAAAAAAGTACAGTAAAAACGGCAGGACAAAGTAAAATAAGAAGGGGGTTAAAAAAAAAGGTTTAAAGTCAATAAAGTTAATATAGCTGTCAAACATAGAAAAAGTACAAAAAAATGTATCTCCTATCTTTCATAATTAAAGAAGAAATACCACATTGATGAAGTAGCTGCACTAGAAATGTAGAAAAAAAATTAAAAATGTGTGAAATTTGTCAAGACTAATATTAATATTAACCTAAATGTTCAGGATGGACTCCTTTGCATCGTGCTGCTGTGTATGGCCACCAGAGTATAGTTGATATACTCCTACAACATGGGGCAGATGTTCATGTCAAGGATGATAGAGGTAAGTTTATTATATTTATCCATACTTACTTTATTATTGGTAACATTACTCAATACATATTTAAGATTGTTATACTAGATATCAAAATAGTTGAACATAAAAAAATACAGTAAAAACAAACGGACAAAGTAAAATAAGAAAGGGGTTAAAAAAAGAAAAGGTTTAAAGTCAATAAAGTTAATATGGCTGTCAAAAATTGATAAAATACAAAAAATTTTAACTCCTATCTTTCAAATTTACAGAAGAAATACCACATTGATGAAGTAGCTCTGCTTCAAATGTAGAAAAAGATTCTAAAAAATGTGTATAGTTTGTCAAGACTAATATTAATATTAATCTAAAAATTTAGGTGAGACTCCTTTGTATAAGGCTGCTGAGCATGGCCACCAGAGTATAGTTGATATACTCCTACAACATGGGGCAGATGTGAATGTCAAGAATAATAGAGGTAAGTTTATCATATTTATCCATACTTAATTTATTATTGGTAATATTACTCAATACACATTTTATTTCGATTTAATTCAATTGAAGATAAAAAAATACAGTAAAAACAACAGGACAAAGTAAAATAAGAAAGGGGGTAAAAAAGGAAAAGGTTTATGTAGAGTCAATAAAGTTAATATGGCTGTCAAACATAGAAAAAATACAAAAGAAAAATTGAACTCCTATCTTTCATAATTACAGAAGAAATACCACATTGATGAAGTAGCTGTGCTACAAATATAGAAAAAGATTCTGAAAATGTGTAAAGTTTGTCAAGTCTAATATTAATATTAATCTAAATATTCAGGATACACACCTTTGCATTACTCTGCTATGAGAGGCCACCAGAGTATAGTTGATACACTCCTACAACATGGGGCAGATGTTAATGTCAAGAATAGATGGAGTAAGTTTATTATATTTATCCATACTTACTTTATTATTGGTAATATTACTCAATAGACATTTAAGTTTGTTATACCAGTTTTTAAAAGAGTTGAACATAAAAAAAATACAGTAAAAACAGCAGTACAAAGTAAAATAAGAATGACAGTGAAAAAAGGAAATTGTTCAGAGTCAATAAAGTTAATATGGCTGTCAAACATTGATAAAATACAAAAAAATTTAACTCCTATCTTTCATAATTACAGAAGAAATACCACATTGATGAAGTAGCAGTGCTACAAATGTAGAAAAAAATTTAAAAATGTGTGAAATTTGTTAAAACTAATATTAATATTAACCTAAATATTCAGGTAATACTCCTTTGCATTATGCTGCTAGGAGAGGCCACCAGAGTATAGTTGATATACTCCTACAACATGGGGCTGAGGTGAATTCCAAGAATGCTAGAGGTAAGTTAATTATGTTTATCCATACTTAATTTATTATTGGTAATATTACTCAATATACATTTAAGTTTATTATACCAGATATTATTTCAGTTGAACATAAAAAAGTACAGTAAAAACAGCAGGACAAAGTAAAATAAGAAAGACAGTTAAAAAAGGAAATGGTTCAAAGTCAATAAAGTTGATATGGCTGTCAAACATTGATAAAATACAAAAATGTTAACTCCTATCTTTCATAATTACAGAAGAAATACCACATTGATGAAGTAGCTGTGCTGCAAATGTAGAAAAAGATTCTGAAAAATGTGTAAAGTTTGTCAACACTAATATTAATATTAACCTAAATGTTCAGGTGAAACTCCTTTGCATGATGCTGCTGAGAGAGGTCACCAGGGTATTGTTGATATACTCCTACAACATGGGGCTGAGGTGAATGTCAAGGATAAAGAAGGTAAGTTAATTATATTTATCCATACTTACTATTATTGGTGATATTACTAAATATACATTTAACTTTATAATACTATATATTAAAAGAGTTATACATAAAAAAAAATACAGTAAAAACAAACTGTAAAAATAACTGAAAAATTTTTTGGAGATCGTACCATAAACACCAAAGATATGGATAAAAATGTGAAAAATACAAAAATAGCCTAAAACCTGCTTAAAGGCAGCCTGACCGTCATAGTTGTTTTCTTTAAAGGACAGGAAATTTAATTTTGATATTTATAACAAAAAAAATTTTTGAAATCGGACCATAAACACCAAACATATTGAGAAAAATGTGAAAAATACAAAAATAGCCTAAAACCTGCTTAAAGGCAGCCTGACCGTCATAGTTGTTTTCTTTAAGCGACTGGAAATTTAATTTATGTATCTATAACTGAAAAAATTTAGAAAATCGCACTATAAACACTGAAGATATGGAGAAAATGTGAAAAATACAAAAATAGCCTAAAACCTGCTAAAAAGCGGTCCTACCGTTATTGATGTTTTATACTTGTCAATGTTGTCAAAAAATTTCAGCATTCTATCTTTTATAGGAGCTGAGTAAATCCCATTTCTCCCCCATAGCGTTATGGACGGACAGACAAAGTGAATTATAGAGTAGCTTCGCTACTAAAAATACAGTAATAATAACAGCAGGACAAAATAAAATAAGAATGGGGGTAAACAAAGTTAGTAAGGCTATTACTCAATATTCATCACAGTTTATTATTCCAGATAATAAAAAAGTATATATAAAAAAACACAGTATTAACCCTTAACGGTATGGGGGGGGGGGGCGTTGAACGCCCCCCCATCCGGTTTGTTCTATCTCATTTTCTGTGTGTGAAAGAGCCCAAACTGCATGACTTTTTAAGTATGGGTATAACACATAACTGAGAGTTGGAATTTTTTGAATATCTCCATCCTGGCGGGCACAGGATACCAGCAAACCTGGCAGGGTAATCCAGGTAAAGAGCAAAAATATTTTTTGACTTAAACAAAGCATTTTATCTTACTAAAATACTAAATTATCCTCTAGTAGTAAATTCTTATATGAAATACAGGTGTTCAAGTCAATTTCAGGTTCCAGGTATGATCCTGCAGGTCCTGATCCTCCAGGTCTCCAGAAATCTTTAAAAGGCTCCTGTGACCGCAATTTTTGACTTAGAGACTTCAAATTTTAACTTTAGCTTTTCTTACATGTCTACATAAGGTATTAAAATTATTAAAGATCCGCCGCCGTTTTACCGCCGACCGCCGACTAAGGCGGCTGGCAGCTGCCAAGTACAGCTGCGGCTGCTGAAATTTATGTTTTGATATTTCTAATATAAAATTTACATAAAGATGAACATTTTCTGTGAAAAAGTTGTTCTTCTATCTTCAAAAATAAGAATATTACAGCGGTTTTAAGGTGAAAAAGGACCTAAAAACAAAGGTTGTTAAATAAAAGGGTGAAGGAAGCGAAAATTGACTTCGTTTCAGTTAAGGTCGGATATTCATTATCAAACAGGGGACTTGCAAAATTTTTTTTAGCCCTCTAGCTCTCTAGGAACTGAGATAATAGCGGGGTATTGAACGCCCCCCCCCCCCCCAACCGATTAAGGTGAGGCAAGGGGCCCGACTGTAAGGGGATAACAGCATGACAAATATAAAAATAAGATCAAGTAAGTCAACCCTCCAACTCCCTATAACCCCCTACTGGCTAAAACTTTTGTGTGTTACTCATATATTAAGTGTTTTATAACATGGTAAAATACATATTTTATTATTAACCTTATAAAAACAAGACCTCGGAGAGTTTTCAATCTATTGGGGGAGCAAAATGAGAGGAAAGGCAAATATGCTAATCCCCCCTTCCCTGATTAACCCTTAACGGTCGGGGGTCCGGTTTTTTCAATTTTTCTCATTTTCTGTGTGTGAAAGATAAAGAGCCCATACTGCGTGACTTTTAAGTATGGGTATGACACATAACTGAGAGTTGGAATTTTTTGAATATCTCCATCCAGGATGCCAGCACACCTGACAGGGTCATCCAGGTATAGAGTAATTCAGGTTCCAGGCATGATCCTCCAGGTCTCCAGAAATCTTTGAAAGGCTCCTATGGCAATTTTTGACTTAGAGACGTCAAATTTTAAACTTAAGCTTTTCTAATATGTCTACATAACGTATTAAAATTTCATAAAGATCCACTGCCGTTTTCCCGCTGCCCCCTCCCCCCCCACAGCTAGGGGCCCGACTGTTAAGGGTTAAAGTTTATCAAAGATTCAATTACACATGAAACTAAAAAAAGGAATTATGCCAAAAATATTAACCCCTATATTAATTTGATACCAAAGTTATAATTTTTACAATAAAATTGGCTGGAGTTCTGGAACATCATTTAATCATTATCTGATCCTCTCCTCATGTCACTGAAATATAGATTAAAGGAACCCTGCAAGAAATACACCGCTTTAACTGATGAAAGACTGCCACAAGTAGACCCAATACCAAAAATTTAAAGCATTCAGCTTAAATTTAAAGCTTCAATATTAAATTACGTCATCTAGAAGCAAAATTAAGAGCTTATTTTTGTCAAAAACTTAGGCTGCCAGTAACTGATAACATTTTTACAAAAAATACACCCCTTCCCATAATCAAAATCTCTTTTAAAAATTTGGTTTAAATTAAATTTTAAATCATAGCAGGAAAAAATGAAACTAATGTAAGTAGTACAGATGCTCAGCTTTGATTGGTTGTTTAGCGGACTTAGCATGGACTCAGCCTTCTGATTGGCTGGAAATCATAAAGTCTGGCATTCTCACACTACAGTACTTTCAGAACAACACAAATTAAACTGAATTTTTTTTAATGATTTTGACTACAAAGAAGGGTGTTTTTATTTTGAAAATGTTATCAGTTACTGGCATCCAAAGTTTCTGCCAAAAATAAGCTAATATTTTGTTTTCTAGGCGACATATTTTAATAATGAAAATTTATTAATAGCAATGAAAAACTTTCAATATTTTCATTGTACTAAATATATCATTTTAAAATGTCTATGACTATCTATTGAAGCTGGAGGCTTCAAATTTTAGGTATTGGGTCTACTCATGGCAGTCTTTTAGTAGTAAGTTTCTTGCAGGGTTCCTTTAAGCATATATAATCATGTATCAAAATATTTGTATTATTTTGAACCCTCACTGAACAATTTTAGGCGGGGGTAATTTGGAATTGGGGTGGTTAAAATGGCGAAATTTTTTGCCCCCTCCCCAAAATTTTTACCCTGGGGATATGATTTGC
The DNA here is from genome assembly GCF_053477335.1 of Acartia tonsa. Classification (NCBI taxonomy): domain Eukaryota; kingdom Metazoa; phylum Arthropoda; class Copepoda; order Calanoida; family Acartiidae; genus Acartia; species Acartia tonsa. Next base: position 21,079,414 of record NC_137274.1, read on the forward strand.
TTGGGAAAGGGGTTATACCCCCCCTGAAATCTGTTGGGAGGGGTAAATAACCACCTGTAATCTGTTGGAAGGTGGGATTGGGGGATATTAACCACCATAATTTAATAATGTAAAAAAGTACCTACCAAATAATGGAGTACTATAAAACATTTAGTAGTATCTCAATCTTATTCATGAAAACACAATAATCAACTTACAAGTCCTGGTAAGGTTTTTAACTATTTTTGGGGAGGGTACCAAAACCCTGGCAGCCTGCCAAGATAAATTTCCCCTAGAACAAAGATTTATACAATGTGTTTAAAAAAAAAACTGTGTTTTCCAGTTTTGGGAATCAACCAGAAGGAGCATGAAAAAAAAAAATTTTGGTCCATATTCTTTGTAAAACTGTACATAACTTTTACTTAAGGTTTTTTTTTGATATCTCTAAAAATGCGGCTGTACTGATAGGTACATGTAGGGTAAAAATGCCTGATGCTAAAACTGTGATAACAATTATAATCAAATAACTCATTTATTTTGCAACATATAGGTTGTAAAGTGCAATATTAAAGAAATGAAAGGTTAAATCAATGTCCCCATTTTAAATTTTTTTACATATTTTCTTTTTTTCCTACATGTAAAAAGCTTTTTAGGTTCTTAAGAATGTACTTTTTTCTCTTTCTCTATGGCAAAGTCATTTTTAGTAAGGAAGCTCCTATAATACTGTGTGCATTGAAGAATAAAACAAGTAACTTTTTATTTCATTTCAATATCTTTTAAAATAAGAAGGTTATCATGATTCAAATTGTAGCTAAAAAGGCTTTTTCTTTAATTACTTGTTATGTGAGTTAATATGTCATACATCAATCAAAGGGGATTCGGAGATTAAAGGGGGAGGAGTGAGGAACGAACATGGGTTTTATTATAATACTAGCCAATTGAATCATAATTAAAGAAAGAACAAAGTTAATCATTTGTTCTGTAAAAATAAGCATTTTTACACTAAATTTTAAATGTTATTATTAGAATATTTCTTTGAGCATGCTATAATGTGGTTTTCAAGTCAAAAAAAGAATTTAGTTGAACAGTATAGCCCTATTGTTTTAAGAGATATTAAAAAAAAACCTTTTATAAAATTAATCCATATTTTTATAGAGAAAAAGAATATATAATTATTTTTTTCATACTCCTACTGGTTGTTTTCCAAAACCGGAAAACGCAGTTTTATTTGAAACACCCTGTATATTTTCTGAAATGTTTGTTTAAGTTGATTTATCTATTTCATGGAAGCTTCAAATGAATTTTGATTAAAAAAATTTTGTAATAATTTGGAAAATAATTTTCTTTGAATAGACATTATTTAGACAGACCCAGTGCTTTGTTTGCCATTAAAACTACAACATGTATTTCTTATCATAGTTCATATCTGTTTTAATCTGGTGGAACTTTTTAGTATTTGATGAAGAACATTCAAGCCTTTTCATAATGGGGGCGTGGGTGGTAAAAAATCTTAATAGTGGAAGTAAAAAGTAAAAGAAAAGCAAAGAATTTCTTTTATAATTATTTATTTGGGGGGTATTTACCACCTCCTAAATAGTTGGTGGCACCCCAAAGTTATGGGTAAATTTTATATTGAGGTGGAGGGGGGGTGTTAAAATAAAAAAGTTATATAAAATTTTGGGAGAGTAAACAACCCTTTACTAAATTTGTGAGATTTTTTATTTCTCTTTTGTTCTCTTCACTGCATTATTCCTCTTTATCTGTCTTATTTGATTTTTCATCCTTTCTCTGTGAGTCCTCTTCTTTTTTTAATAATTCACTAATTTCTCTATATCTAAATATATGGTCTTTCATTTTTTCTGAACATAATATCTGTTATATTACTGTCCGTCATCATACAAACTGCTGAAATGATTAGGGTATGAAATTACTCCTTCTCAAATTATTTAATCTTTTTTTTTCAGGTTTTTACGACACCAATTATAAGTTTCATAAAATGTATATATATATATTCTTCATAAACGTAAAAAATTAGAAGGCTTTTAAAAGTTTTCATAAAAATTTGCAAAGAAAATATTGTTTTAGATCAACTTTTAGCAGAATACTAAAAAAGAGTAATTAGTGAAAGATATAAATATAAGATATTGATAAATAATTCACATTTTCAGGAGAAACAGCTATACAACTTGTAAATAGTAAAAGGAGAGATATTCTGACCTTGATGTTATATCATGGGGCTCAAATTTCTGACATTGAAGGTAAGTGAATTCTTACAGTAAATTTTCTTTGATTATTTCACAAAAAGAAGATGATTCTAGGGAAATGATTGTGAAGATCTCTAGCAAATCATTACAATTTCTAGTTTCATTACCTGAAAACCTTGTTTTTATCTAAAATACAAATTTTTCAAATCTAATTGAAATATTTGTAATTTATGAGATCCTCTGTTTCCAAATAGTAAAAGATAGTTTTGAAATAGTTTAAAGTTTTTATGAAGAAATACAAAAATTCATTACCTAAGTTTTTAATGAATTTCATAAAAAGTGATAAAATATTTTTTTAAAGCTTAATCCATTTTTAAAGTTATTAATCAAATTTCTTAATTAAACAGATCAAAACATGATAATATTGTTCTATAGTATTGTAATTGTACCAACTTTTCATTTCTCTGGGGAATATTAGGCCTTGACAAGATTTTTTCCAATACTGGGCTGTCTCCTTCTTATTCTCCCAAGCTAGGTTGGCATCCTCCAGCTTCTTCTCTCTGCTTTTGTTTTGGTATCCTACTACCATTCATTCTCAGCACATGTCCCAGCCAGATCAAACACTTTTAATGTCTGGACAGTATGTTTTCATATTCTTCTAAGAATCTTATGAAAAACAATTAACTTTTTTATATCAGCAACATTAATCTTCCAGCATTCAGCACCATATAAAAGGACAGATTTGACATTCTATTTTACATCCTTAACCTTGTCCTTAGCTATCATCCATAGCACAGGAAGCATTACTGTGTCTGTTCCCATTTTGACATCTGCACTTTTTTTTGTGTATAAAACTTTTTAAATATGCAAATTTCTGTAAAGAAGATGTCTTAACTTTTTCTATCTTTATTTAAATAGTCGGTGTTTTTAGTATGTAGAAGATATATAATTTTTTAGACTTCTTATTTTTGAAGTAATTTAAGTTTTTTAAAAATAAAATAAAGTTTTAAGGTACTAAAATGCAACAAAAAAAGAAGAAAATTGCCATTATGAACAAAAATAGTAAGATCTTACAAATTTAATTTGACACCCTACATTTTTAATTCTGTTGAGTAGTTTCTGAAAAAAACTCTGTTTTTTTAAACCTTGGTGAATGAAAACTTTGAACGTGAATATATCCTAATGCAGGCATAAAAAATATGTCTTTATATATACAACCTTTAGAATGAGAAAATAATACGAATCCATTGTAAGCAAAATTGAAAAAATTTACAAGTTATGATAACAAAAATTATATGAAAATTGTTTAAAACGTATGAATCATGAATGGCCCTTACAATCAGCTCGTCAAAATAAGGTGGAAGGGTTATTTGACTTAAAAGACCATTGAAACAAGAGGAAAATAACAAAAGTAAAACTAACTCAGATCATATTGTTTTTAAAAATTATTCAATTATATTTAATCTACATAAAATTGCAATTGTAGATGGTAAAAAAGAGATATCTTTTCAGAGAAAACTTTTATTAATTACCATATTGTTATTCTCTTTTATGCAATAAAAATGTGAAAAATATTTAAAAACTGAGATTTCAAACTAAAATACCCTAATATGACACCAAAATTTGTAGCTGTCTAAATACAGAATCTACCTGTAATTTATTAGGAGTAATGATTTTTATAAATCTTATTACAACTTTAACCATGAACTACAAAAAAGAGTAACAAAATGTTAAGAAATAATCATGTTTAAGAAATTAAATGAATATTGTGATTTTTTAGAGTAGATAACAAACAGTAGAATCATAAATATACAAAATATAAATTCCACAATACTGTATAGTTCAGTAATACTCTATGATAGTTGCTCTTCAGTAAATAAGGTTTTTTAAAAATCTTACACACTGCTAGTTCTTTCTCACTGCATTAAAGTTTTGACATTTGAGAGCTATTTTTAAGAGGGCAGAAAATACTAAATCAAGGAGCATAAATTATTTCGACTGCATCTATGTTTGGAAAAGTACAGTGATATTTAATTGTGTGTTAAATGCACAAAATTACATGACTTTTCTCTTAGTACTGATTCAAACTAAAAAATTTAAATTCATTTCAACTTTTAAAACTTCAATAATTATAATACTGGTAGAAATTGTTTAAAATTAGTGTATTTTAGAAAAATATTTTGTTTTTAATCCTGATATAAAAGTAGCTATTTGCTGGACCCATATAGTTCTCCTTTACAGTGTAGCTTCTTGTAGGTACATGGGAGGGTTACAACTATAATGGGAGAGAGAACCTTCACCCTCATAAGAGAAATCACCCCCAATCCTTCCTTAAAGCGACCTTAGGGGCTTTTTACTAGGATTGTAGAATGTAGATGCTAGTTTTAAAGTGCACATGAATTTGCAATAAGTTTATTTCAATTTATAGGTATAAGACAATTAAAGAGAAATCTGTGCATATATTGCCTTAAAAGATGACAAATATTTAATTAAATCAAAAAGATTTTTAAAACTTTTTGTTGGTAAACTGAATAGTAAATGCATTAATAAGAACAAATGCACTGACTTGTGAAGAACTGAAGTCAAAATTAATAAAGAATTTGTAGCTTATTAAAATGGCATAACAATGCATATCAATATAAACTATTTAAAGAAAAAAAACAAATTCTGCATTTATGTAAAAAAATATAACAAATTCAAAAAAATTTCTTGTAAATCTCCCTTACAGATTGGGAGGGGGGGGGCATATTGAACCCCCCCCTCTAGTTTTTTCAATGTCATTTTTTTTGTAGGTAAGATAGAAAGTTGTGACTTCATGACTTTTAAAGTTTAGTAATTATACGTTGGCAAGAGTTGATCTTATAAGGATATCTGGTCTGTGTCGGTTGTGGCGTCGGGTCAAAGTCGGTTAGGTGGCACCAAATTTAGAAAAAATTCTAAATAAATCTTTCTTTCTTCATTATGACTTTTGTGTTTAAGAAAGAGACCTAAATTTTTTTTATGAATACTGGGATATGAGGACCACTCCTTGACCGATTTCTGACCGATTTTCTATTTCCTACCTGTAATTTTGCTGTTTTTAAGCTGCCAGCTGCCTAATTTCAAAACAGCTCTAGACCAACCAAATTTTTATGTAGTCTTTTATTGTGATCAGAAACAGATAAAAATATTAATTGGCGCCGCCAACCGCCTTTTTACCGACGTAACCGCCGTTTTTCGGCGATGGTCAGAAAAAGTTATTTTTTTATAAAAAAAAAGTTCGTCCTAAAATTTGGTGATCCTAGCTTTAAAATTGGCCGCTCTACGGCTGTTTTAATATTTATCGGCTGACTGCTAAAAAGCGGCTAAAGAGCGGTCTGACTGCTATGACTAGAAAAAGTAATTTTCTCTAAAAATACACATGAACCATCAGAAAAAAATTGTATGTCTCTAACTGTAACAGGAGCTGAGATAGAGGGGGGATCAATATGACCCCTCCACCCCAATTAAGGTGGAAATTGGGGCCCTAGCTGTAAGGGTTAAAAGACTTAATTTTGATCTTAAAACTAAAAGCCTAACTCTATATAGGAGTGAGTGTGTTAAGTTTGGTGTAATGTGTGGGCCTGTGGGGGGGAGTGGGGTGTTGTGGGGGCGGTTGTGAGTGTGTGTGATGAAAGAATGTTTGAGATGAAAGAAGAGACATTTCTAACTAAAATCACTCAATTTATGGTTGAAAAAAAATATAGTTTGTATTGTTGCATAATATTACTTTTAAATTTTGCTTTTAAAACATGTTTCTTTAGTCATCATACTTATATTTATATTTATTTTCAAACCAAGTTTAAAAACAAATTTTACAAATTATTACAATTATTACAATTACATTATTGTAGTGTATCAATTTTGTTGCTTATTTTCCCTAAGTCTTTTTAGTGCAAAGGTTTTAGCATCAAAATCCTGTGAAATTGAACTTTAAATTAAATGAAATTAATGGAATTTAAAGGCATAATTCTTTGAAAATAATAACTTAAAACATAGGAAAAGGTGATTAAAAATGCATTTTGAAAAATTGTTTCATGATCTCTTTAATATTATTTTTCTTAGGAAATTATACAAAGAACCTTACAGAGGAAGATATAATGAAGATACTAAGAAGAAATCCTGCAGAGAAAACACAAATTATTTCATTTATTGTTCAACACATCCAAGCATGTGCCAAGTATAACCAACAATTTTTACAAGAATTGATTGGGATAATTCAACAGAAAAGAGATGAAATTGGGCTCACATTTCAAGATGTATTCCAAATATTTCATACACATGAAGACCTTGATGGAATGAGAATATCCTGTTTAAATGTAGCTATTCTTAATAAGAATAAAAAATTAGCATTAGATATGCTTGAGTGTGAAAAAATTCTTCATGGCCAAGACACTGAATCAGTCCTTCAGTGTCTCAGAGAAAATACTCAAGATGATCCCTTAAAGCTGGAACTAGTTGACAAAATAAGAGGAGAATCCACTGGTAAATGTAATAACACAATTGAAGCAGTCAAAGAAAAATTGTCATGTTGCTCAAACAAAGATGGACAGAATGACACCTCTGAGAAAAGCTGTTTTGAGATTATGAAGATTGTGTTTTCAGTTATCTTTCAGACAATGCTTGTCTCAATCTTGCCCTATTTGTGGGACCTCTTTTCAGATTTCCAGTTGTATATGGCCTTTAAAGACTACAATTCTTCAAATTCAAAGGAAGATATGGAATTATGGTGTAACAACTCTGTTGGTTCTATGGATTTAACTAAGGAATATGATATTGCTTCTTGGTTGACTCTCTCCATTTTGATTCTGAATGGAATAATGTATGCTATTGGAATGGTTTTAGTTCCCACCACTCATGTTGACAACCTTATTGCAAAGGTTAATTCCTATATAATATTATATTTTGATAGAAAAACAACCAGGTTAATTACTGCTTTCCTCTACATCCTGAAATATCTGGCAAAACTTCTATGGCCTATATTTCTACTGATGTCCTATCAACTTGAAAATGAATTAACAACCACTCCAACTAGGACAATCCAGACTAAATTCAAGACAGAAATCTTATGGAATATGGTGAAGGTGTTGGAGACGTCATTTGAAAATATAATTCAACTGACCATCCAACTTTGGGTTCTCCTTCCAATATTTGGTTGCATCTCTCAGAAATCATGGACAGATCTATTCTCTGCTGGCCTCAATGGAGTGTGGAGTATTATTAGTTTTGGAAGCTATGAATCAAACTCAGATGTGGAAACTTCTCTTGGAAAGATATTATTCACTGTGGTCATGCTAAGTTTAGGTCATGCCATGAAGAAACTTGAAAAGCCAGGACTTGGATTATTGAAAAAAATGAAGCTACTTGTTCTACTATTCCCCAGTGTTATGTTGCAGGTTGTTGCTAGAATATTAGTCATACAAAATTTGATGCTTATGACTGTTCCTGGCTGGTACAAATATACTTGTTTCCTGTTATTTCACTTTCTATGTTTAATCACAGTAAAAGTTATATTTGAGTCACGAAGAAAAGATATGAAAGAGACAACAATGAACAGACAGAATATTTGGACTCTGGAATGGCTACAGAACCAAGTAAAAACACATAAGAGGAAGATTAAGATTATCATCAGCTGCTTATGTTCAAGTTTCCTTCAAGTAGATATTCATTACAACTCATCCACACTACATCTTCCAAAATACAAATTTTTATCAACCAGCTTTTTCTATATGTTGATATTCATAGAAAACTTTACTCTGACAGTGTTACCTTTCATTGCACCTACCTTGTTTCCACCCCAAGATGAATTCAACCACAGCTCCTTCACCTCAGCAGCCATCTTTGTTAATCTGTCCTGGATTGTTGTTGTCTTGATAGAGGTAAAACATGTATACAAAAACTTGCATTGATTTATTATCAATAATACAATTTTCCCTTAGATTCATTATCATTCATAAATTTTTCCCTTAGATTTTTAAAAACCTTTCTGAGAAGTTAATAATGAGTTATCTACTAGATTAAAAAGTAATAAAAAGGATCAAAGAGTTAAAAAGGTTTAAACCAACAAAGTATAAATAATATGAACATTTCATAAAATTAGTTCATAATCTCATATTTTTTAAAATCATTACCAATAGTTAATATGATAAATATTGTGACAATAAGTAATTGAAAATGTTTAGGTTTTGTACTATTCAAAATTGCATGTCTGGCATGAAATTAATGGGCCTGTAAAAACTGAAGACAAGTGTGAGTTCTCATTCCTGTCAAGACTAGTTTGTTATGACAGAATGCAGAAAATTACAATATCAGGATGTAGAATGCCTGAATTTGAAGATTACTCAGGTTAGATCAGATTGGAAAGTGTTATAATATTTTTTTTTAAGCGAAGCTTTTCTATAATTAGGGTCGGTCCGTCCGTACGTCCGTCCGAGATAGTTAGCTTTTATTCCTTAATTTAGGCATGTTAGAATTGTCCTATCGATTTTAAACTTTGCATGGTGATTCCTTTAGTAGTTAGTTACGATTTAGAAAGCGTAGCAACTCTATAATGGTTACCAGAATGTCCGTACGTCCATTTTAAACATGTTGATTTTTTTTCTTTTTTAACATCAAATTTCCATGTGATCTAATCATCCAATTGATCTGATTTTTGTTATATTGATTCCTGGGACAACAAAGTATAATGTTATAAGCGAAGCAACTCTATAATCAAGTCCTAAAAGTAAGTATGTCCATAAACATTATCCTGTTTCAAGCAGTATTTCATCAAATTTGTCTACAATTTTGCTTCGATTCTTATATATTTTTATTCTGATTATTCAGTTCTCACACTATATAATTGTTAATGTTCGTTTGTCCTACCGTTTCAGTGCTTCGCTTTTATGGATGTTGTCATCCTTGTTATGATAGTGGGAGGGGGATGGGAGAGGTTAGTTAATCTACTTAGTGCTTTGCAGAAAATCATTTTAAATTTTAAATACTTTTGTCTAACAGATTACTTCTTTCTAAAATCCTACATTAAAAAACTAGCGGCTTTGCCCCTTTGAGGCCTCTAGGGGCACTTGAAGGGGGAAGTTGAATTAACAACACATTTGTTTTAAATTTAGATTTAAAAAAAAAAATTTAAAAATTTTTTTTTGGGGGGGGGAACGGAGGGGGGGGTTACAGGGGCTATTTATCTTGTGAAGGCTGAGGTACTCTTTCACAAAATAGTTATAAACCTTCCTGGGACCTATGAGAAGCTACTCTGTTAAGAAGAACCTGATCGGTTCAGTGGTTAGCAAGATCTTTTGGTACAAACATAGACAGATAGACGGATAGACATCATTCTACTTTGTATTATAAATACTTTTAAATACTGATAATATATTCTAAATAGGAATAACTCTGGAAAATACTTTGTATGGAAGACCCCTTGAAGAAGTAGAGAAGGAGTTTGACAATTTCAAGTTTATTCATTCCAAAGTTGATGGAACCCAACCCATGGATGACTTGAAGTCAGGACCAGAACAAACTGAAAACATGGATGAAAATGAGAAATTGTTGAAAAAAGTAAATAAACCCTTTATTTAAAAATAAAATTATTAGGAAACGTCTTTAAAAAGTCATATTTTTTTGCTTTGTACCTGAATGACCCAGCCAGGATGGTGATATTAAAATTCTCATTAAAATGTGTATAATAATCCAATTCAAAAAGTTATTACTCTAGAGCTCTCTATCTTTAACAAACATAAAATGAAACAGAAAAAAACAGTTTGGTAATGTTTTTTACTCTCCCCTCCCACTCTCCAACAAAACCTATCTTAATACAAATATTAATTCTATTTCTTACTTTAGAGTGAAGAAGATGAAATTATTCCAAGTTCCAGAGAAATGATTTCAAGTCATGAAAGGATCTCTGCTGATCTTGACAATGAAAAAGAGGTAAGATTTATCTTTCTGTTGACTTAAGGCTTTTGAATGATATATTTACTTACCAGTTATTCAGAGAAAAAAATTCTTTACACAAATAAAATTGTACATAAAAAAACTGTAACATTCCTCAAGCTTTAAATTTTATTTTTTTGTAACAAATGTTAGAAATTGTTTATTTAGGTCAATAAAAGGCCAATGAAAAAGTCACCTGGTTAAAATTATGGAAAATAAGAGTAAACTTTTATTCAGGGAGAAGACTTGATTGTTGTAGTTGAAGAAATCCCAATGCAAATTATGACAACTCAGGTTCGTATAATTTCAAGAATATCAAAGCTACTTTTCCTTCAACTACGGTCAGTGTTAACATATCACAGTTTCCAATATTCCACAACATGCATGCAATTTCTGAATAATAACTCCCAATCATAATTTCGGAATTCTATTTTTACCGTTTCAATATGATTTATGAACAGATTACAAAACTATTAAATAAAAAAGATATTTGTTTACAACAACACAAATATATAAATTTTGAAATGTTAAAAAAGATTTTTAGAGATTTTGTTTTGTTTAGGCTATTGTTGAACCAACTCATGAGAGCAGTGTGTGTTGAAAAAATACTTCATTTAAAGTAAGTCTCTATTTCTCAGCTGTGCCTTCTACATAACTTTATAACTTTATGATATTATAAACTCAATATTTGTAGATAGATCTATAATTAAATGAAGAAAATTATTTTTTATCTCAGAATATTTTTTTTATACAACTTAAAAATCTGAATCAAATCTGTTTTTCATGATTTAGTAAATATTTTACTTTCAGGTATTTGATTGATTTTGGAAGTTGGATGGATATATAAAAATAGGTATTTTAGCATACACAGTAAATTCAAATTCAAAATTATTAAATTCTTCTTTTATCTTTTGACATTATCTTGTCCAACTTAATTTTTAACCTTTTTTTTTACTAAATTGAAAGTTTATTACTTCTGCCCTGTGTCTTATCTTATATATTTCCAGTAAAGCAACCTTTAACCTCAGCCAAAGCACAAAACCCTTTTAATATTCTATTCTTTTTTTGAAAGTCATATCTGACATACAATAGCCATTTTGATCATAGTTTTCATGAATAAAGTGAGGGGGGATTAAGATGCTTTACTTGCAAATTAAGAGATTTTGTCCAGATTTAGTTATTCTAAAAATACTGATAACCATTCAAAATCTAGATATAAATGAATTACTTAACACTTTCTTTATTTAATTGATTAATTAAAAATTACTTTGTTTGTCTGTGTTGCTAATATAATCAAAGATATTAAAAATCAAAAATGATTTTCAAATGACAAAGAAAGATAATTAAAAAATAACCTTTTCTATTTATTTAAAGAGATTTTTAAAAGCATTACTAAAAGTAGCAATATTTATTAAAATTTAAATAAATATATTTTAGCAAGAGACAAATATTTCAATATTTTATGATATGTAGTGTGCTTATTATCCTTTTGTTTAATTTCTTATATTGAATTATTGTATAGTTTATTGTTTAAACTCTTGGGCCTGTAAAATTTTTACTCATTTCTTAGTTTTTTTTGTAAAAACATTTTTAAAAACTTTACATCAATATGAGTAGCTTCAAAATGTAAAAATCTATTAATGATAAGTTGAAAAACATTCTAACATTCAATTTGAAAATTCTTATAATAAGATAGAAAATCAAATATAGATGCATGTTACTACCACTAGCTTTATCTTTCATAAATTATTTTTCAGGCTCAAGGTACAATAATCTAAATCTAGAATTTTATGAACAGGATAAATCCTTTTCTGAAAGTTTTTTTTTTGTATGTTGTGTAAGATCTCAAAAATTGATTGTAAAACATTTTTTTTAATTTGAAATTCTACAGGGAAGGTTTTAGACTATTAAGCTATTAAAGAGTTGGGCTTCATTCAATAAAAGTAATATGTTTATTCTTATAATAAAAAGGGGGGAGGGTTGGAAACTGCCCCAATAACTGAAGGGGGGAGGCCACTAGCAATATGATATTAGTTAAAAATTTATTTGTATTTTTATTCAGTAAGAATTTGAGTTTTTTCTATCTTCATTCAAGCTTATTAATTTTTTAAAATTTATTTTTGTTTCATAAAAAAATATCTTCAGGTTTAGTGTTCATTACAAATGCAATTGAACAATTTTTTAACCAGCAAATTAAGCAATTGTACATGGGATAAAATTTTTTGTAACCTGCAAGGTGTGTTCAATAAAGCTTAGCATCATCTAAATGTCCCAAGTTTTCTTTAAATATCTCTTTGTTTTGGATTTGCAAAAAAAAAGAAAAACAGATTTTGTTTCTACTTTGTACATGTAATTGAATTTAAATTTTGTCTGCTTTTATTTTGACTTTAAGTGTTATGACAGTATACAGCATTGCTTTAAAATATAATATTTTTGTAAAGTAAAAAATAGATAAAACTATTTCTTAACTAAAGTTTATAAAAAATTGGGTATAGTCTCTTTTGTGGCAACGCCTCTTAAGGGGGGTTTCATTGTATTTTCACATTAGTTTTTATAGGTTATTTATTTATAGGGTTAGAGCCTCCACAGAGGCTAGAAATAGGGGAAAAGCTACTGTGAAAATACAACGAAACGCCCCTTAAGAGGCATTGCCACGGAAGGGACTATACCCCAAAAATTTTATGGTTTGCAGTAATAGTCCACAGAAACATATATAAAAACATGAATTTCATCCCACCATTTTGTTCTACAGCTATTAGGGCTAACAATATGAATAGACTTGCATATTATATTATTTATGTATTTTTTGAGCTTGGCATTTCTTAATTATTGTCATTCTAGTTATTTGCTTATTTCTATGTTTTATATTGTATGATTATTGTGTATGATGATATGCTATAGAAAGATAACAAAAAAGGCTTTCATTTAAATGTTGCTAAAAAGTTATTTTATGTATTTGTTACAAATTATTTATAAAACTTTAACTTTCAAATTATTTTTTTAATCGAATGAGAATTTATTTTAAACATCAAGTTTAGAAATAAAATCCTGTAACAATAATTTGAAAAAGTGCTTCTAGAAATTGTCCAAATTCAAATAATTAATTACTATATCATGGCCCTGATAATTCAACATAATTTTTTTTCTCAATTATCTATAACAGCATACTAGAAATATTTAATGTGAAAAATGTTGTCATTTTTGTCAAACTAACATACAGCCAATTAAAAAATGTTTTGTCTTCCCTTTTCAAGTTTCAAAAATTTACTTTTAGAAATTGTCCAAATTTAAATTAGAATGATTAATTACTATATCTTGGCCCTGATAATTTAACATAATTCAATTTTATCTTCAACAATGAAATGTTTAAAACCATACTAGAAATATTTAATATGATATCAAGAGCAAACTAACATACAGCCAATTAAATTGTTTTTTTGTCTTCCTTTTCATTAAAAGAATTTTAAAAGAATAATCAATGAAATTTTAAATTTTTCTGAAATGATTTTTTTTTAATTAATAGACCTATAATTTAACAAAAGGACATTAACTTTAATACAAATGTTGAAAATTTTGGGTGTAGTTTCATGGCATTACACCTTAAGGGGCGATTCTTCATATTTTTCACAGTAGGTTTTCTCCTATTTCTGGCCCTTGCGGGGCCAATTGCCTAACCCTGTGTGGCAATCACCAATATAACCTAACATAAAATAACCTGTTAAAGCCATTTTAAAAATACAACGAATCGCCCCTTAAGGGGCGTTACCACAAAAGGGACTATTCCCAAAACTTTAAATTGATATAACTATTAATTATAATGTTTAGTATGTAAATGTTATATTTAGTAATTAGTATCCAAATCAACTTTTATATCTATTAAATGGATGAAATATATTTTTTTTAAATTTCACAATAATCATAGTTTAAAAGATAGATTTGAATACTTATTACCAATATTATGATTTGATTTTTGTACAAAGCAAGCCTGTAGGATATTCAGATATTTCAGTCATAAAATAATTTTTCCTTTAAATATTTTATAAAGTTTTTCACTTGTTTAAAACAAAGTCAGGTAATGTTGTGACATCACCTCTTAAGGGGTGTTTTATCATTTTTTTCACAGCTTTTCTCCTATTTCTAGCCCCTACGACGCAATCATTTACCCAAACTTAATAACCTATCAAAAGCTTCTGTGAAAATATGACAAAATGCCCCTTAGAAGGCGCTGTCACAAACCACCAAAAAATCGTATTGGTTTAGAAACTTCATATTTTCCATAAAAAGATATTAAAATTTTGTAATTAATTCAACTAGTTGTATTTTTGGAAAAACAACTGAGCTGTATCTTTAAATCATTTTAGTGGTGAGCCAGATCAGGTTGAGCCGAATTTCAGCCAATCACAGCGCAACATTTCATAAAATGCTGTGCTCTCATTGGTGGAAAGTTGGCTCACCCCGATCTGGCTCACCACTAAAATGATTTAAAGATCCAGCTCTGGATATTACCACAGGCATGCTTTACTGACCCGGAATTGATTGATATAATGTTTAAGGATAATGATTTGGCCACAATTAGTAATTTAGGAATTATTAATTGTTCTTTGTATTTTATATTTTTTTGAATAAAGTTGTTTGCACTATAGAGTTGTTTTTATTTTCATATTCTCATTTTTTTAAATCAAAGCTTTTCTATAATTAGGGTTCAGTCGGTTAGCTCTTCTTGTTTTGGCATGTTAGAATTGTCCTATTGATTTCAAACTTTTCATGGTGATTCCTGTAGTAGTTAGGAACGATTTAGAAAGTAAATAATCGTTACCAGACTGTCCGCAGGTTGATTTCAAATATTCAAAATATTATAATTCAATTGATCTAACTTTTAGAATACGGATTCCTATGACAACAAAGAAAATGTTGAAAGCAAAGTATCTCTATAATCAAGTCCTAAAAATGTAAATATGTCGGTAAGCATTATCCTGTATTTAAGCAGTTTTTCATCAATTTTGTTTCAACTTTTATACTTTTATATTCTCATTTTTTTTCGTTCTGATACTCTAGAATCTACAAGTGTTAATGTTGGTTTGTCCAACTGTTTCAGAGCTTTTCTTTTATGGGTATTGTCATCCTTGTTTTATGTTTTTATATAGTTTAATATGCATACTTTTACAATTAGAGGAGTGTTGTAATAACATTTCTAAGATTATTTTAAGTCTTTCTTTATAAGATAATAAGGGCTACGCCCCTAGAGGCCTCTATGGGTATAGTGATGCAGGTTGTCTTTGACCCCACCCCAACAGTTTTATATTTTTTATAGGATGTTAATTAAAAATTTTGGATACTAGTGAAATGTCCCTCCCTAGAAAAAAAATACTGGCCTACCACTGGTCAATTAAAATTTATATTGGTCTGCCATTGGTCATTTGTCTGTTTATCAGCCAATTATTGGTCATTTGTATTGTATGACGTCATATTTTTTTAGGCACTATAAACACAGGGTTCTAAAGGGATAAGACAATTGCCGATAAATTAATGTACATCCCCAATGATTACACACAAAATTGTCAAATATGTTGATGATTACATTCATTGGTTGAAATGTTTGGACACTCAACTTAATGAGCCAATTAATAAAAAATTCATTAAAAGTCCTCAAGTTGTTAAGCAAAAAATAAAAAAAATACGTTATTTTAAAACTTTGGGGACAAGTGTAATAAACAGCCCAATGTTCCCTCCCTCCTTGCAATAAACTGCATCTTCAGCCTAGTTGTGGTTAATACTTATTATAATGTGCCTTATTACGATATAGCGAGGCACTAACCCTGCATGGTCTATGCCCATTGCCCACGGTGCTCTAACCTTGTAATAAACAAACAGACGAAAACCCAGCCACAATCCCCTATTTGGGAAGAAGGTTTTAAATGCTTGAATAGGTACTTTAAAGCAGACGTCTATTTTTAAAAGCGAAGTATTTCTATAATTAGGGTAGGTCTGTCCGTAACAGTTGGCTCTTTTTGTTGATTTAAGCAAATTAGAATTGTTCTCTCGATTTCAAACTTTGCATGCTGATTCCCATAACAGTACGACTTAAAAAGTGTAATAACTCTATAATCGTTACCAGAAACCGTGCGTACATTTCAAACAAGCAGATTTTTTTTACTTTTTTGACAACAAATTTTTGTGTGTTAAATTAATCTGATTTTTTTAAATATCCTTCTTGTTACAACAAGGTACAATGTTATAAGCGAAGCATTTCTATAATCAAGTCCTAAAAACTTCAGTATGTCCTTAAACAGTATTGCGTATTTAATCAGTTTTGCAACAAATATTACTTATTGATACTCTACAAGTCCTGACACTCTAGAAGTCCTTTCATTTTTGAGCTTCGCTTTTATGGATGTTGTCATCCTTGTTTAATAATATTTTACCTATTTTAAAATGTAAAGATAACCAAGCTACCCAAGAAATATCTAATAAATTATTCAGTGAAACAAATTATTTGATTACAAAATAAACTTTTATATTTAAAGATATCAAAATTATTTTAAAATAAAATTCAAAGATTTTTCAAAAAATTTTGGACGATTTTTCAAAATAAAATTAATATTTCTAATTTGAAAAAATATAAAACTAACAAGATGTCTTTTTGTACTGTCTGTGTGTCTGTTTGTACTGAAGTATCTCGCTAACCGATATGGTTCACTTTAACAATGTAGCTTCTCGTCCCCAAAATAATGTTTTCTTATTAATTGGCTAGACAATTTTGGGGAATTATAATGAATATTAATTGGTTTGTTTATCTAATGTATATCAATCGGTCATTGTCTTATCCTTTTAGATCCCTTAAATCAAGTCAATAGGACCTGAGTCGCAAAAACAACTTGTATTAATGTGGGTTTTTAGGGGCTTAACCCCCCCCCCCACCCCCTTAATTATAAAATTTCATCCCAATATTTTAGGGGATAAACCTGCACCCGCGCCGCATTAAACTGCCATCCACAGCCGGCAACAGCTGCGACCATCCTTAGCCATTGCCATCCGCAGCGACCCCTAGCCGCTTATTCATTAATAGCTTACTGCCCTAATTATCAGAGAGAGATGGGACAATGGGCTATTAATTACACTAATCCCCACAGTTATAATAACGTTTTTCTCATAAAATTTAAAATTCATTAAGTTTAGTGTTCCAACGTTTCAACTTTCAACCACTAATTTTTAATGTCTGAAGACGATGGATGTACATCAGTTTCTCGGCCATTGTCTTATCCCTTTAGATCCCTGTTCTTTATGGACACAATCGTACTCTTTAAAGTTAAAATATGCATTTTTAATTTTGCCTTAAAATTTAAGTTTTTGTGTTAAATATTTTTCCGCTTATCTCTAAAAGTAAACATTATAATTCCAGGGACATACAGATAGGGAAATTTATAATTAATAAAGAAACAGCTTATAGTGCCTAATAATAAACTACGTCATACAATACAAATGACCAATGATAACAGCGGGGGGGGGGGGGGGTGATGGTGACGCTTCGGCTACAAGTCCTCTCCACGTCACCTTTGAACCAACACCAACCAACCCTTTGATTGCTCGACCTTTGTCTGAGAAGTCCTAACTGTGCATGGTAATGAGATGCGCCTGTTTTGGGCCAAAGCATTCCCTTTACTCTAACTATTTATGTCGCGCATCTGACTTAACAACCATTTTTTAACATCTTTAGTTATGACGCAGGGTCGTGCCGAGATTCGAACCTATGACCTTCCCGACGACGAGTGGATGCGCTACGTGTCTAGTTAAGGTCGCAGTTAGGCCAGTATAAATTATAATTGACCAATTTTTTCAAAATATAGTTATACTGGCCTTTCGTTGGTCATTTGTATTGTATGATGGCATTTTTTATATGGCACGATAAGCGTTTTCGTTAAAAAATACATTCTTATAAAAAAGTAAAACGATGGTTTTTTGTCTTCTGTGTGTGTGTGTTTCAATCGATCTTGCTAGCCGCTGTACTGATATTATTAGAGGCCTCTAGGGGCAAAGCCGTGAGTAATAGAATAGTTATAATCATAGCTTGAACATATTTGGAGTGTGATTAAATTATGTTTCATTGGCAATTTACTTATCCCTAAATACTTTATACCAGGGAGGGAGGGGACAATGGAATATTTATTACACTAGTCCCCGGAGTTCTATAATAATGCTTTCTTATTTGTTGGCTTAATAATTTTGGAGACTTTTGTTGATTTTTTATTGGTTGGTTCATTAAGTTGGGTGTTTCAAAAATTAATTATAATTCATAGATGGGGTAATTTAGTGTATCATCATTGGGGATATAGATTCATCGGTCATTGTCTTATCCCTTTAGATCCCTGTATAGTTTATGGAGTGAGTCTTCAATTCCCCACAAGTAACAAATTATTAAATGAATAGACCAGGATAATTCTTATATTAAAGTAACAGTACGTCTTTCTGTCTGTGTCTCTTGTGTACCAATGGATCTTGCTAACCACTGGACCGATATGGTTCTCCTTTACATAGATCCTGTAAAAGTAGCGTCACCCTCCCAAGAGAAAAAAACATTGGAAAAAATTAATCCCCAAACATCGTGTTACTTTATATAGGACGCCTCTAGAGACCTCATCATTATATAAGCGGCAGAGTTCTCTAGAGACTAATAGTGGGGAGAAGAAAGTCGAACCCCACCCCCCAATTAAATTTTAGTTTGAGTTTGATCCTTTGGTAGAAACAGACATACTTATAGACGCATAGACATCCTGTTATTTTGACATAAAGCTAACTGTGCTACATGTTATATTATGTGGAAATAATAACATACCTTAGATAGAAAACACCAGAGACGGGTTTTCAATAGTTTTTTATCTATGTTTGTTTGTGTTTTTAGACGAGAAATGCCGCGGAAAAAATTAATTTCACGCTATTTTTGCATTCGAAGTTGCCAACTTAGAATCAAAATAAATGCATTTTAAAGAAAAATGTACTTATTTTGATGATTCTTAATTGGCAACTTTAAAAGAAAAATGTACGGGTAGAGTCACTTTCGTGGCAACACCTCATATTGGGTGATGCATTGTATTTTCACAGTAGCTTTTGAGAGGTTATTTTAGGTTAAGTTGGGGTAGGTGATTGCCCCGCAGGATCAGGCAATTGGCCCCGCAGGGTTAGAGCCCCCCACAGGTGCTAGAAATAGGAAAGATGCTACGAAATGCCGCGAAATGGTTTTTTTTGCGGCATTTCTCAGCTTAAATCATAAATAAAAATATATAAAAGAGCTTTTAAAAACTCATCTTGGATGAGATTATATTGTAACAAGAATGACATCATCCATTACTTTTAATTTGCGAAGCATACAAATAAAAACTTTATATTATATGGGCCACTTGTTGCCATCAAAACTGGCATTGTTATGATTTTTATTTTCTTATTTGGGGAAAATTGTCTATAATATGATATGATGCATATGAATCGGTTTTGAAGCCATACTGGAATAGTTATTTTTACGCATATTATTATAGACAGCTTTCCGCTAATATTAAAAGTAAAAATTATAAAATTAAAACATGTTTTGTTAGCCTCGAAAGTTCGAAGGCGCTGTCTAACAAAACTGGTACTAATTTTATGATTTTACATTAATTTTTGTGGAAAATTGTCTATAATATAATACGATAAAAAATAATTGAGTTTAAAGCCATACTTGAATAGTTATTTATCTCATCGTATTATAGACAGCATTTCGAGTATATTAAAAGTAAAAAATTATAAGAAGACGAGGACGAAGAAAGTCCCTCATTGTCATAAAAATGAGGGATGAGGAGAGGAAGAGTGGGAATGAAAACCCCTAAAAAAGAGATGGATAATCTCTCGTTTTTGTGACGTAACATGCTGTTTTTTTGAGAGACTTTCTTCGTCTTCAAATTATAACATTAATACCAGTATTTTTGCCCCGAAATGCCAAAGGCGCGGCCTAACAAAACTAATAGGTATTAATTTTAAGATTTTTATTTTAATGTTCGTGGAAAATTGTCTATATTACGATACATAATTTTTCAGCATAGAGAACCTGTTCTATTCCTGAGGATAAAAATAAGTGTTGAAGCCATACTGGAATAGTTTTTTTTATCGCATTGTAATAAAGACAGCTTTCCGCGGATAAAAAAGGTAAAAATTATATAATATATACCAGTGTTTTTAGCCCCAAGATGCTGAAGGCGCTGCCTAACAAAACTGGTATTAATTTTAAGATTTTTATTTTAATAATCGTGGAAACTTGTCTATAATACAATACATAATTTTTCAGCATAGAGAACCTGTTCTATTCCTGCGGATATGAATCAGTTTTGAAGCCATACTGGAAAGTCTATCCCTAATAAATGCTGATAGACTGACAGACCGACCGATTTTTTAAGAAGATACTTTATTTTATAATTTATAACAAAATTCAGCTGTCTATTTCTAATAGCAGCTGGGCAAATATTTAGAGTAGCTTCAATACTAAAAATAAAACAATAATACATACAATTATATTAACTGTAATATTTGCTATACTATTACTTGGATATTGCACCAGATTTTCATGTATGTACTCTAATAAAGTTATACTTGCAGTTACCAAGCTATATATTTTTATTTTATTTTTCCCCCATTATGTGTATATTTTGGATTTAAAAAAAACTCTTTAAATCTCCTTATCCGTATTCCTATCTATGATTCGCTACTTATGAAATGGATATTGAAATCCATATTTTTTGTTGTTTAATCTCCAAATACATTAGAAGTCAGGGATCTAAAGGGATAGGACAATGGCCGATAAATTGGTGTACATCCCCAATAATCATAAAAAAATTACCCCTTCTGTAGTTTAAAATTAGTGGTTAAAAAGGTTGAACACGAAACTAAATGACCCAACAAATCAACATTCACTAAAGTCCCTAAATTTGTTAAGACAGCGAATAAGAAAACATTGGGGACTAGTGCAATAAACAGCCCATTGCCAACACCCTCTCTGACTAAGTCCATATGTGTACTTGTTAAAATAAAATATACATTTCAAATTTTTGTTTATAATTTGAGTTATTTTGTGTTAAAAATGTTGTCTTATCTTTTAACCCTTACAGATCGGGGGGGGGGGGGGTCATATTGACCCCCCCTCTAGTTTTTTCAATGCCATTTTTTTTGTAGGTAAGATAGAGAGTTGTGACTTCATGACTTTTTAAGTTTAGTAATTATACGTCAGCAAGAGTTGATCTTATAAGGATATCTGGTCTGTGTCGGTCGTGGTGTCCGGTCAAAGTCGGTTAGGTGGCACAAAATTTAGAAAGAATTCTAAATAAATCTTAATTTCTACATAATGACTTTTGTGTATAAGGTAGAAACCTAATTTTTTTTTGGTGAATACTTAGATATCAATGACCTTCTGAGAAAAGTGTTGTTATGACCGTTTGACCGCTCCCTGACCGACTTTATGACCGATTTTTGTCCGGCTTTTACTACAGACATATATCATGAATATCGTGGCTTCTATTACAGCTAGAGACCTATAATTTTTTTTGGTAAATCCTTGAGCAACAATAAACAGATAAAAATATTAATATTATTATAAATGGCGTGCGAACCAAAGGGGGCACTTGGGGCAATCGCCCCCCCCCCTAGCGCCTAAAAGCGCCCCATTGCCCCCCCCCCCCCCTAGCCAACGCCCCCCCTGCCCCCCCCCCCCCCAAATGTTGAAAAATGCCCCTTTTTGCCCCACCTAGGTGCAAAAAATGCCCCATTTGCCCCCTCCTTTCTCCAAAAAAAACTGTCTAACTTTTTCCAAAAGATCAAGAATAACCCAAAATTTTTTTGGCACTTCACAAACTTATTAATCAATTAATCTTACCATATTTGGAAATTCCAAATTATGATCAATATTTTTTTAAACTAGTGTAGAAAAAGTTAGACATTGATAGGAGGATACATGATTTTGCAAAATGTTCAAAATGCCCCCCCCCCTAGAAAAAGGGCTTTGCACGCCACTGAAATTAGGCTGTTTATTATTACACTAGTCAGCAACGTTTTATGATAACATTTTCAAAGATGGCTTAACAGGTACTTTTATTGAATTCTATTTGAATGGTTAAATTAGTTGAGCTTCCAAACGTTTCAACCACTTTTGTGTAATTGGGAATGTTACACAATCTATCTGCTATTGTCTTACTTTTTTATGTACCTGCAAACCTAACGTAAAATTATGGAGGTTGTCCCAAAAAAAACCAATTTGCCTCCCATTACAAAAATCAATTATAAAAACTTAGAGTTTTTAATATTTTTTCCAGACTAAAAATTGGTTATCTGCTACCACCCACAAAAAATTATTTCCCCCCCACTTTTTTTTAATGAAATAACTATTCAACCTCCTCCATCTAGAGTGCCCCTGGAGTCCCCTTGGGGCGCAATTACTAATAACTAAGAATAATAGCTAATACTATAATCCTTATAATAAAGTAACACAATGTCTGTGAAGGATCCCTCTTACCGCTGAACAGCTATTGTTTTCCATTAGAGGGTAGCTTCTTATCCCCCACCCCAGAAAAAAATTTACTTTTTCTTTTTAGATCTGAATTTTAAAAATTCAAATCCCCCCCTCCTCGCACTCATTTTTTTTTGCTTAAATCCTGTGTTTTATCTGTGGGCATATGTGGTATATAAAGGTTTGGACCACCCGGGACTAAAAGGTTGTCAAATTTCACTTTGGGACACCCTGTAAATGTGATTTTTGCGTCTGTAGTGCTAAAACTTGGTCCAAATTGGCTATTTTTTTCAAATTACTCTAATATGTGTCTTAGTATGTTTGGCCATAGTGTTTTCTGATCAGATCAATATTTTCCTATTTTTTGGACACCCTGTATTTTTTTTCTATTTTCAAGTTACTTAAAACTGTCATATAGATGCAGATTTTGACTTATAACAATAATATTTGCCTATTTTTCAAATTTTTACACTTTTGGGACACCCTGTGCATGTTTTTAAAAAATGATGGTTTTTGCCCATTTTTTGGGGGAAGGAGTCGTTTTAGGGCCCTAGACTATTTCTTCATTTTTGTAGAACTTTTCATGACACATTATTTGTTATTTATGCAAAAACCGCAAAAACCGAACCGTTTTGCCGTTATTCACCGCCAAAGGCGGAATTTTTGACGTCTTTTGTTGTTCCCGAGGTTCTAATGGGCATTTTTGGTAAGAAGACGTTGATTTATCAAGATAACTGTGAAGTACTTTTATTTAGGCATTTTAATTTACTAAATTTCATGTAAAATTTTTTGTATATCCAACCGATTTTTGTCAAAAGTAATTTTGAATGCACATGATTTATGTTTCTTTTTTTACTTATGTTATAGCAATTATTTATATTATATTCACTTCATTTTCTTGTTTTAACAATTGAAATCCATCTCGACGAAAAACGGTTAGATGCACAAAAAATTTTACTTTACATGAAATTAAGTAAATTAAAATGCCTAAATAAAAGTATTCTACAGTTATCTTGATAAATCAATGTCTTCTTACCAAAAATGCCCATTAGAACCTCAGGAACGGCAAAAGACGTCAAAAATTCCGACTGTGGTGAAGAAATAGTCTAGAGCCCTAAAACGACTCCTTCCCCCCAAAAATGGGCAAAAACTATCAATTTTTTAAAACATGCACAGGGTGTCATTTTGGTGTATAAAATGTATAGGTTGGATGTAAGATTGAGGAAAAATTTATTTTTAAAATTGTGAAAAAATGGGTGTTTTTTTAATTTTTGTTACCAACCTTCATAGATAGCTAGATATCTAGACATCCAGGGACTCTGAAACTTTTTTTGGCCATCCAGCCTCCTTGAATCACCCAACGAACCAAAATATAGAGTATTAACAAAATTGGAGATGTAGTGCAGAAAAGTGGTACATTTGGCAAATAATGCACCATACATATATAGACTATTGAAAAATGTAAAAATGAAATCAAAAGCGTTCCTTCTTGGGAGAAAATCCGGGAAAAAGATTTTTAGCTATTTTAACCTAAAATTTACATTGGCAAGCCTGCAAAAAATATACAGGCATTTTAAACATGTCATTGCTCAGCACCTAGTAGTGGTAGAAAAATGCTACGCATACCATTGAAAAGCTTATAACCTCTAGTTTTCATATTGGTAATATTATTTTTGTACTATTATTAGTTTTTGGGCTATCCTCTGAAGTATACACAAGTTTTAAAAATGCAGTTTTCTCTTGAATTTTAAGTTTGATACTTGTTAACCTTTTAAAAATCTTATTGCTTAGCTCCTAGAAGTCATATGATTATTATTTGATTAATTTATTTAAGAATGACATTCATTAAATCAAAATTAATAAAAATAATAGCACAATTATTCTTAAAAATGTGTTGCTCAGCACTAGCAATGTTCTAATTTTGGTCATAAAAACTTTTTTAAAATTGGCATTTACTAAAAACTGTTCACATTTTAAATACAATTTTTAAATAAGCTAAAATTAAAAGTACCCAAAATTTAAACTAAATAGCCAGAAAAAATTACTTGGTGTTTTAATAACTGATTCATATATATATTAATAGATGTGTTATCAGATTAGGCAGCTTTGATATCAAATTTTAGTATAAGCAAAAACATAAAACTCTTCAGAGGAGAGCTCAAAAACTAATAATAGTACAAAAACGTTATATAACAATATGAAAACTAGAGGTTATAAGCTTTGCAATGGTATGCGTAGTTTTTTTCTACCACTTCTAGGTGCTGAGCAGTGACATGTTTAAAATGCCTGTATATTTTTTTGCAGGCTTTCAAATGTGAAATTTAGGTTAAAAATAGCTAAAATCTTTTTCTCGGATTTTCTCCCAAGAAGGAACGCTTTTGATTTCGTTTTTTGCATTTTTCATTAGTATATATATGTATATATCAGAATCTGTAATAATCTCAGAGAGCCTGTTTCAAAAAACTGCTTTTTCCTTCCAGCGACTAGTGCCTCGGGTACCCCTAGATAGGACAATTCTAACATGCCTAAATTAACGAAAAAGCTATATAGCTATCTGTTACGGACGAAAGGGACCGACCCTAATTATAGAAAAGCTTTGCTTTTAAAAATATACTATACAAAATGTTGTACAGTACGAGCACAAGCAGACACTCCTGCATACCAAAGAGAGAGGGGACAATGGGCTGCTTATTACACTAGTACCCAAAAATTTATAAAACTGTTTTCTTATTCTTTGGGTCAACAACTTTGGCGACTATTGTTAAATTTTGATTGATTGGTTTATAAAGTAGAGTGTCAAAACCTTTTAAATAATAATTGTTCTACAGTAGGTGTAATATTGGGTATCATCATTTGGGATGTACTTTAATTTATCGGCCATTGTCTTATCCCTTTAAATCCCTGCCTGCATACACACAAAATCACTCCCCAAAAGGATCACATGCACAATCTAAACACACACAGTCACACATACACACATGGCTCGCGCACACACACAGACTCAAACACACACACAGACAGAAAGAATCTCACACACACGGTTCAAACACACACACAAATACACTTGCGCACGCAACATACAAACAGAGACAGGAATTAGACACACAAGCTACACACACTCACAACAGGTTCAAACCAGGGAGGGAGGGGACATTGAACTGTTTATCACAATAGTCCCCAAAGTTTTATAAGACTGTTTTTTTATTCTTTGGCTCAAAAACTTTGGGGACTTAATGAATTCAGATTGGTTGGTTCATTAAATGAGTGTTTAAACGTAGCAACCAATAATTGTAATCTACAGAAGGGGTAATATTGTGTATCATCATTAGGGATGTACATCAATTAATCGGCAATTGTCTTATACCATTTATTCCTGTGTTGAAACCACAGTTGTTAGACAGTGAATGCCCCAAGCCAACAAGGATGACATTATCTATTAATGCGAAGCTCTAAAATCACCTGTTAGGATAAAAAAGATAAACACTTGTAGAGTTTCAAAACTTAATGTCAACCTAGTATAAGAAATTGTAAATCTATTTGTTGCAAAATAGAATTAATACTGGAATAGATCATTTCTGGGATAGAAATGCTTCATTTTAAATATTGTACCTTAATTTCCTAGGAATCAATCTTACAAAAATGAGATAAATGTTTATTTCATACAAATAAAGTTGCTGTAAAATGTGAAAATAGTTTTAATTGGATATAGGATTTTTTTGGTAACAACTATATAATTGCTACGCTTTCTTAAACCTACATAATTGTTACAGGAATCATTGTTCAAAAGTTTGAAATTTATTAGAAAGCATGAATTAACAAAAAGAGCCAACTGTTATGTACAGACGTTCATACCCTAATTATAGAAAGGCTTCACTTTTAAAAATAGCTTGAGCCTGGTGAGAAAAAGGCGTACTGTAAAACACTATCAATTTCTATCTAACTTGTTTTTTACCCTCCATGGAATGATTATTAATATTGAATCTAACCACTAGCAGCTGCGCCTCTATTATCTAGGGGATAGAAGGATTGGTTTCACTAATGTATGTAAAGACACTACCAAGTTATAAGTTTTCACCTATAATCCTTACAGATACAAAGTTCAACCCCTCCCCCTTTTGTTATCTAGCTCAGATCCTAACACAGGGCTGAAAAAAAGTGTGCATCTTCTTTGTTTAATAAAAAATTTCTGACTAAAAGTGAGGCAAAGTCACATTTAACTTCTTTCGCCCTTTTATTTAACAATATTTGTTTTAGGTTTTACATAAGAATTTTAAATTGCTGTTTCTTAAAGCTAAGAAGAACAATTATTTCAGAAAAATATTTACCTATATCTAACATTTATAAAAAAATCGCAAAAAAGAAATTTCAATGGCGGCAGTTGGCTTTTTGTGAGGGGGAGAGGGGGATTTAATGTCTAAAATTAACTTAATTTGAAAAATTTAATGCCTCCTAATTATGGTGCAAAGGGTCTATTTTTTTTGGGTGGTTTACAGAATTTTTTTTTGCAGGGGTTAAAGGCCGCTTAATAGGAAATTGAAGTTTCCCACTTATAGGTAAATATGGTATTATATTACCTCCCCCCCCCCACATCCTGGTAATCTTTTGACATTGTTTTCATTTATACGGATATATAAACTAAGAATTAGAAAAAATAACAAAAGATTATCTAACTAGTTAAATCTAAAATACAAAGCAGAACGATGTCTGTCTGTCTATTTGTTTGTAGCGAAGGATCTCACTAACCGCTGAACTGATCAGGTTCTCCTTTACATGGTAGCTTCTGGGAAGGTTTATAACTATTTCTTGGGGGGTGGGACCCCCACAA
The DNA here is from genome assembly GCF_053477335.1 of Acartia tonsa. Lineage (NCBI taxonomy): Eukaryota > Metazoa > Arthropoda > Copepoda > Calanoida > Acartiidae > Acartia > Acartia tonsa. The sequence goes on from NC_137274.1 coordinate 21,106,886, forward strand.
CCCCCCCAAAAAATGAAAAATACCCCCCCCCCCAATAAAAATAAAAAAAATTTTAAAATAAAATTAAATTAGTGGGGTCAACTAACCCCCACCTCCTCCAAAAAAAAATTCCCCCCCCATAAAGATTTTTCTTTTAAATCTTAAATACGAAAAATTAGTTTGATCAAACCTCTTAGGGCAAAGCCCCTAGAGGATAGGGGCGAAGCTGCTAGTCTCTTTTAAAGAGGTTGTTCTAATTGGATCATTACAGACTAATGGGATTGTACCATAACGCTTGAGTTTCATAAGCTTGGGGTATTATATGTACATAACGATTATGTACAGGGACTTAGGTATAGATCAAGCAAAATTAAGACAAAAATATAATCCGCTCTTATCATCCTTAGTAAATTTCTATTTTAAGTGGCTTATAATTATTAGATATTGAGAGATAACAAATAAACTTTGTTGTCATTGTCCTTTCCTTCCTGTACCAAGTTCACCCATTCAATCAGTGTTGTTTTTTGGATGGTTCCCTCAGAATGATAGTTAATAATAGTTACAAAACTCTTTATGTGAGATATCAAAAATAAAATCTACTGTTATATCAGCAACAACAAATAAATCAAGACCTGTCTTTAGTCTTGTGGCAAATGAAAATGAGGAGAAAGTTGAGTTGGAACTTGGTTCTGACAGTTTTATTTTAGTATTAGTTAAAGTTACATACAATTTGATTCAAATAAAATTGGGAAAGAAAATCCCCTAAAATCATATTCAAACTAAAATCATATTCAAACGCCACCCTTTCTAAAAACATGGTAATACTGAGAGATAAATGGGGCGATGCCTGATTTTAAATCTCTTACAACTAAAATTGTAAGAAATCATTTGAAAAAAAAAATTTATGGGGTTAATCAAATGTCTCCAATTATGTTCCTGTTTTCGTGCATGTGTGGTATCCGCCTAGGATAAATGGCAGACACCAGAGTTCAAATGACTACGGCAGTGTGAACAGACGTGGACACCTATACTATAGAGAAGCTACGCTTCTCTAGCAATCACTAAATAATAAACAGAATCTATTCAGTTGTTCCTTTATTGAAGGTCTAAGGATTACTAAAGTTGTACAACATAATATAAATACATATGGATTAGGAATAAAGATAGTTAAAGGTAAATCATACAAGTAAAACATAGATAGTTGCAATGGTTAGGTAGATGGCTATCCCTGTCCGGGGGAGGCAGGATAGCCCATGGAACAGCACAATAGGTAGATAAGCATAGAGGGGTTGAGTGGTAGGTCTGGGTACTAAAAAGGGAAGGTTTGATGATTACTGTGACAACAACAGTCTGTGTGGGGGTGATTCTATCAGGTGAGGGAAGGCTTAGATCCTTTATCCTTAGGGCTGAGGTGGTGCTGATAACTTGGTGGTTGAAGGGGAAGGTTCCGGTGCTTAAGAAGGGAGAGGGAGGGGTAACACCCCTCCCTCCATTTGCAGGACAACTGAGAGATGAAATCAATACCGTTATCTGACATATTTTCAGGTGGCTTTACAATTGTAGAATAACAGGATTTAGCTGGGTGCGTAGCATCACTATAATGTCTTGGTTTCTGCATGGCCCAGAGTTGCCGCATACCACACATGGTCCCTGTTCATTATGATAATGATGATTGATAATATTTAAGATATTTTTTATTTCAGAGCCAGCACAATGAATTTATCCACTTTGTGGGTAAGCATCATTTGTACGATTTTATATCAAGGTTAGTTTCAATATTTAATATATATATTTGAATATTTATATCAAGGTTAGTATATGGCTCATTATTTACATGAGGTCTCAGATTTTGATAAAAATTTACAGTCCCCTTCATTTGGTCATAAAACTAAGGATTGTGTGATCTTTAACCTTTTTAATGCATTTAATGTCCGATTTTTCACTTATTTTCTCACTGTGGTGTTTTCACAATGAAAAAAAAGATTTTTTTTCGTAATTTTCAAGTTCAAAATTTTGCATATCTTCATATAGGTCCCAATATGATTATAGTCTATTACATTTATAAAGTTTTAGTCTAGTTTTAGGCTATATTTCTGTTCCACTTCAACCTTCAAATAAAGAGTCCCTTGATGTATGGGGTACAGTCTCAGTATCTTCATGTTTTAAAATCAGCTTGCTTTATTTGTAAAAGTTTTAAATTAATGTTTTAGAATGTGTAAATTGATAATTAGATTTTATAGAGAAGAAGGGGACACTGAACACTAAATTATCCTGCTACCCAAAGTTTTAAAAGCATGGGCTCCCATTTAGAGGCTTTAAAACTTTTTCAACAATTTCTTTAAAAAAGCATTGATGAAATTAATTCTCAATTTTACAGATATTGTATTTCAGGTACTACTGTACTTGCATGTAAGAAAAGTTCTGAACCTCAAGGTAATTCTTTCAAACTAATTTTTCAATATAAACTCTACAATGATGTTCTATCCAGTTTATGCTTGTGTAATTGCAATAACATCAACACATTGGACAACAAATTTACTTACCACCTTCTACACCACAGCAAATCAAATTAGCCCCCCCCTCCCGATCTATTAAGGTGGGAATTGGGGCCCGATCTGTAAGGGTTAAAAGACTACATAAAAAAAATTGGCTGGTCTAGAGCTGTTTTGAAATTCGCCATTTGGCAGCTTAAAAACGGCAAAATTACAGGTAGGAAATAGAAAATCGGTCAAGGAGTGGTCAAACGGTCACAACCTTTCCTTTCAGGGAAGTTCATTATTGCTCAAGGATTTACCAATAAAATTTATAGGTCCCTAGCTGTAATAGAAACCATTATATTCATGATATATGTCATTGTCTATAGTATAAGCTGGATAAAAAATCGGCCATAAAATCGGTTAGGCAGCGGTAAATCAGTCAAACGGTCATAACACCACTTTCTCAAAGGTCTAAGTATTCATCAAAAAAAAAAAAAAAAAAAAAAAAATTAGGTCTCTACTTTATACACAAAGGTCATAATGTAGAAATTAAGATTATTTAGAATTTTTTAAAAAAATTTTTGCCCAACCAACTTTAATCGGACACCTCGACCGACACAGACCAGATATCCTTTTAAAATCAACTCTTGCCGACATATAATTACTAAACTTAAAAAGTCATAAAGTCAAAGCTCTGTATCTTACTTACAAAAAAATGACATTGGAAAAACTAGAGGGGGGGGGGGCTCTTAGAGCCCCCCTCCTGATCTGTAAGGGTTAATAACTATATTTGCAACAACCTTCAATAAATTTTTTTTTTATTAAGAATAAAATGTAAATTTTGGAAAAAACTTTTTTTTTGGATGGGGGTGGGTTTTCTTCGGAGCTTCGCCCCATGGTGCTGTGGTGGTTCCTCCACCCACATTACTGGATTTTGTTTTTAAAAAAATAAAAATAAGATAAAAATTTGGGAGAGGATATTTTTATTTTTGAAAAATTTTATGAATTTTAAAACATTTGTAAAATATAAAATTGCCCAAGTTTCCAGATTTTCGTTTTTTCACTAATTGTATACATTCAGTTGTGCCTGGGGAATTTTTTTTCTGTTATTGTCGCTTAGAGTGAACTGTGTTTTCTACATAAAGTGATGACCCATACATAAAAATTCAGTTAATAAAGTTGTTCCATCATTTTCAAAGGTCATATGTAATTTTAAGCAAGTTGATTTTTGGCTGTTTTGATAACAATATTTTATGTATGTATTCAACTAAATTGATTTTTGAAATGCATATTCTTAGGGTAAAAGTGAAGCATCTCTATACCGAAGTCTTAAAATGTCAGTACATCTTAATCCTTAAATTAGAGTAATTGGCTATCTGTCTTTGTGTACCAAAGGATCTCGCTAACTAATAACTAACTGATAACTAAATTGATATGATTCTCATTTACAGGGTAGCTCTCATAGGTCCTGGAAAAGTTTATAATTATTTTGGGGGAGGGTACCAACACCCTCCCAAAAGAAATTGACCTTAGAAAAAAATATCCCCCCCATTTTATTTGGAATTTACAATATAAAACTAAAATTAAACTTTAGGTTGTTGAATTTAAAATTTAAACACTAATTAACTAGATAGTCCTACCAACTCCTTTTTTGTTAAAATTCTAAAATAAGTGACAATTCATAGCTAATTCATAAACAAAATGAAAGTCTATGCCCTTGTGTAACAAAATGTGTACATAATTTCAACCAATGAGATTGCTTGTATGATCCTTTAGTATTCTCCTATTGTGGAATCAGAATATGTCTCATGAGTAACTCTATTTTCGTAGCATTTATGTAATTTATACTCCTTGTTTTATTTAGCTAATTCTGATTATGATTATGAAGATGACACAGAATTTGATTATGATGAGGGTTTTAATTGGATAAGGTAAATTAGATTTGAAATTTATTTGAAACTATGATAGATAATCAAATTTGTGATTGGTTTATAGCACTAAAATATTTGGCCCATGTCAAGTTCTGAATATGGTTGAGGGGAAGTGGAAAGTCTATCTTTTAAAAACTATTTTTAATGAAAAGTTCTATGCATATTCCTTTTTTCATATAAAAGTTTCAACAATAAAAAGGTTGATCTGATGTTTGCTTTCTAACTTATTTTATATAGAAATCTTTATCTGTAGGTCCTCTTTGTATAATGACACCTGTAAATCAGCTTATGTAGTTTCCATTTTTCATCTAAAAGTTTCTACTATAACTAAATTTGTTTCTATTCCCCTTTTAGTTAGTAAACTTTATGCTTAAGTTTTTTTTATAGAAACCTGATTGAGATATGGACATAAAACTTTTTATACATAATTCTGGACAATAAGGGGGAGAAAAACTGTTCCAATCCTGAATTTGTCAATTTACAGGAAGAAAGGGAGGAAAAAATAGGCAATTAATCTTAAATAAAAAATTTTCCTGAAAGGCCATGAAAACCAGATTTCTCCAGAAAATTTGAAGAAATTAGAAAAGTATTAATCTAATTTAGAAAACTCAAAAATGAGATAAAGTTCTAAGAAAAAAGCATTTACTTTAAAAATAGGTTACCAGTACATCACAATGAAGTAAACATTCTGTAATCACTAGAAAAATCGCCCTTAGAACTTCTTCATACCTTCTACATTAATAACTGCCACCAAAAATATTAACAGGGCTATGATCAGGAATGAAACAATTTATGTAGACTTGACACTTCCACATCAATTAGGATGAAAACACCGCTCTAACTGTTAAAAAATTGCCATAAGTAAATCCAATAACCCAAATTTGAAGTCTCCAGCTTCAATAACAAAAAAGTTGTAGGTATTTTAAAATGACATTTTAGGTATAAAATTTTTTTTAATGTTTTTCACACATCCTGATAGAAATTTAGAAATTAAATAACTTCTCCTATAAGCAAAACTAAAAGCATATTTTCAGCAGAAAGTTAGATTGCCTGTAACTGAGTACATTTTTATAATAAAAACACCCCTTTTTTTATAGTCAAATTAATAAACAAAATCAGTTTTGAGATTAATGTAGTGTGAAAATACCATCTTATAGTCTTTTGCAAAATTTTGCCCCCCCCCCCCATCCTAAATCATTGTGCCCCACCTTTAGATTCAGACTGCAGAGCCTAATTTTGAATTAAGCCCCCAATGAACTTTATGGGGGGGAATTTTAAAAATAATTCGGCAATTTTTTACAGAGCAAAAGGGTCTTTTATTTAGGGGTAAAATTGTTGCTAGAGAACAATTTTATATTGCAAATAATTATTTTAGAATAAGAATTATTTCCATTGAACAGAGAAATCTATAATACAAAGTAGCCTGATGTCTGTCTGTCCGTCCGTCTGAAGCTTAAGATCTCGTTAACCACTGAACCAATCGGATTCTACTCTTCAGGGTATATACATATTGGTCCTGTGGTGGTTTTAAGCTATTTTCTTGGGGGGTGGGACACCCTAAACCCCCCCAAAAATAAAAAATCCCCCCTCCGATTTTTTTTTAATTACCTCTTGGGGTAAAGCCCCTAGAGGCTAGGGGAGAAGCCGCTAGTGTTTTTATATTGCATTAATATAAAGTGAATTATACAGAACTGTTCTGTAAGCAACAATTGTATCCGAAACAAATAGTTAATTGGGGGTGTTACGGCCTCAATCTGGACAAGACTGATTTTTCAATTAGGGCCATATCATATGTCCAGTTATAGAAGGTTGGCCAGAAATGGGATGAAAGTCAAAGAAGGTGATTGTCAAATTTTTATTAAACTCAAGCGGTTAACAAACCGTTTTGTAGCATTCATATAGCACCCATTCGCACTACCAGATCTTTGCACCTAGAGATATCATGTCCCTCGAAAAAGATATCTATCCTTTCCTACAGGCGGCTTGATTCAAATTTAGGCTCTGCAGTCTGATTCTACAGGTGTCCTAGTATATTTTGACCCCACTTTTAAAAATAGGTTAAAAACAGTTTAAAAGATTGTGTTTTTATTGTAAAAATGTAGTTAGTAATTTAAAATGCCTTTATCTTTTTTGTTATGGAAGCTGGAAAGCTTAAAATTTTTTATTTAGTGATAAAAGCCGGCACTGGACTGGAGGAAAAATCAAATATAAGTTCATTGACAAAAGGTAAAATAAGTCAAGTAGATAGAATTTGTTTTATCTTTTATTAATAATTTGTTGATTTTGTAGAGCTAAAAGGTAAATAAAATCTAAAACTAACAGGATGTTTGTATGTCTCTCTGTTTCTTTGTAAAAATGGATATCGCTAATGGCTGAACCCATATGATTCTAATTTACAGGGTAGCTTCTCATAGGTACTGGGAAGGATTATAACTATTTTGGAGGAGGGTACAACCAATCGCCCTAAGCAAAAAATTACCCCTCCTTCCATTTTTCTAACTAATGTCCCTACCCCCTCTTAAAAAAATATTTTTTTTTACTTCTTCCTTATGAATCTAAAACAAAAAATTGGTTTATCAAGTGCAACTAGATGCCATTCAGCTACTCATATTTTAAGCCACCCAAGCCTCAGTCACAAAAAAATTTAGTTCAGCCGCGTGGCCGACTGTGGCTGAGGCTAATTGGTTGGCTGGGAAAGCCGCGCAGCTAATTTTTAGGCTTCTCTAAGCTGTTCAGCTGATGGTGGCTGCTCCTGCTCAGCCCTGAAAAAAAATGAAATAAAGGATGTTTTTTAGTTATAATGATAAGGAGAAAGCTATTATTCGCAAAATGATGGATCAGATTGAAAGTCAACTGACACCAGGTATATATGTACAATCATATGATTGGAACCAGTTTTTTTTTGCTCCGAGCTAGCCCTGGTTTTAATCCTATGATTGTACATTTTATATCCGTGGAAGCTGTTTATAATACTGCAATGTGAGAAATCAAATAGCCAACATCATAGCCAACTTTCTGCAAATATTGAAATATGTTTCCAGTATGGCTTCGGCCCCTCAGACCTAACAAATAATTTTATGATTTTATTTTAATATTCGTAGGAAAATGTTTTTAATACAATAATATGCATTAATTCTCAGCATGGTTCTAATCCACAGGATTCAAATAGGTTTTAAAACCATACTGGAAATATTTTTTGTGTGTTTGGGGAAAGAAAAGGCTGGAGTCTGTTTTTACATAACATTTGATTTTAAAAAATAATGGACCAATACTAAATTACAAGCTTGTCTGACTATAAATAGTTTTAAATTCAGCTAGTTAAAGATAGTATCTAAAACAAGAAATAGTTTAGTTGTAAAAATGCTCAGCAAACAACAATGCACAATTTTAATTTTTTTGGCACAGTTTTGTGTGCTGTGCATTTTTTTACATTTTTATAATTGGTTATTGGTTATTTTTTCTTTTAGACGTTTCAATTCTGGGTCTCATGATATGTACATAGTGTGCTGCAAGCTGTTTGAGAGCGAGCTGAATTTAAGATTTTTTCACTTCTAGTAAATATTCTTTTTTTTTAAATTAGGCTGCATTACATTTGAAGAAGTTAGCCAAGCATCTGATTGTGAACAGTGTGTTAGCTTTGTTAAAAAATCAAGGGAATGTAAATCAACCATAGGTAAATCATTTAATAATTTTATACTGTAATTATTTTTTCAGTATTGATTTTAAAACTTATAAATATCTGGTGGATTTGAACCAGTTCTCAGCCATTATATTACAGACAATTTTCTAAGAGTATTAAAATCAATGCCAGTTGTGTTAGCCCAGCAAAACTGTTATTAATTCTATTATCTTTATTTTGCTATTGTTGGAAAATTGTCTGTAAATTGGCATACATGATTTATGAGTAGTACTGAGAACCAGTTGAAATCCATTAGATATAAATTAGTTGAACGCCCCCCATCTGGTTTTTTCTATCTCATTTTATGTGTGTGAAAGATAGGATGCCAGAGAACCTGGCAGGGTCATCTAGGTAAAGAGCAAAAATATTTTTTTGACTTAAACAAAGCATTTCATCCTACCAAAATACTAAAATATCCCCTACTAGAACATCCTCATATGAAATACAGGTGTTCAAGTCAATTTCAGGTTCCAGGTATGATCCTGCAGGTCCTGATCCTCCGGGTCTCCAGAAATCTTTAAAAGGCTCCTGTGGCTGCAATTTTTGACTTAGATTCTTCAAATTTTAAACTTAAGCTTTTCTTACATGTTTACATAACGTATTAAAACTTCATAAAGATTCGCCGCCGTTTTCCCACCGACCACCGACTGCGGCGGCTGGCAGCTGCCAAGTACAGCTGCGGCCGCTGAAATTTATGTTTTGATATTTCTAACATAAAATTTACATAAAGATAAACATTTTCAGCAAAAAAAATTTTCTTCTAGCTTCAAAAATAAAAAAAATTACAGCCGTTTGAAATTTTTAAGTAGAAAAAGACCTAAAAACAAAGGTTGTAAAATAAAAGGGGGAAGGAAGCGAAAATTGACTCTGACTCACTTAAGGTCGGAAATTCATTACCAAACAGGGGACATGCACAAATTTTTTTAGCCTTCTAGCTCTAATGGGGACTGAGATAATAAGGGAGGGCGTTGAACGCCACTCCCCCCCCCCCCCCCCACTGATTAAGGTGCGGCAAGGGGCCCGACTGTTAAGGGTTAAACATACTCAAATCTTTTTCTTGGAATTTTCCAATCCAACTATAACATGCCACCTCCCCCCCCCCCTTGGAAAAAGTAAGAAAAATTCTTAATATTTTTGAAATAACTTTTTTTATATTTATTTTACATTTTAGGATAGTTTTTATGTATTTTTGTATTCTCTTTAGTCAAATTGACTATTACTTAAAATGATTTGATTAATTGCTATATTTAAGGCATGAAAACAAAGACTGAAGTTAATCTTGGTGATACTGAATGTTTTTCAAATAACGGTGAAAGAATTTTATTAGAATTTAAAATCATATTAAAATGAATTGAAATTGCCAGCTCAAATATATTCATTTAAATTTATCAGGAGTGGTTCTACATGAGCTAGTTCATGTTTTAGGTGCAGTACATGAACAAAATAGGTCAGTATATATATAATATCATTTTAGGGTAATAAAAAATAATAACTTAATAATTTACAAATACTTTGATACTTTAATTCACTTCATTACTTTGCAGCATAAAAGAACACTTATAGACTTATAGTGTTATCAAAATTTAGTGGTATATTTATGGAAGATCATTTTATGAGTTAGGAGAAGATAATAAGGATTCCCTATATATCTTATTAATTGTAGACCAGACAGAGACAATTATATAGAAATTATAGAGGAAAATCTCTCACCTGGTGCAGAAAAAACCATGAAAATTAGACCAAACTACGATGAAACTTATGAGGAAATATTTTAAACTTCTACCTAAACTATTACAAATCAAACAAAAAATTTTGCTGTATAAATTATTTTTTAAATAGCTTACTAATAAAATGAATTTGTAACCAAATCTTCCTGTATTAAATGTTTTAGTTGGTAGAAAATAAAAAATATTCTAGAGCATTTATGATTTTAAATCAGTTATGCATTATCCAGCTAGCCAAGCCTGTATTGAGGATACAACATGCATCAGAATAAAAGAACCATACAGGAATATATTTTTGTCTTATACACAATTTTCTGTGATTATCTTCTAATCTAATTATGTAGTATGTATAATAACAATAATATGCTGTTGATGTGTCAATATTAAGTCACCCATAAAATTGGTCATAGATCTCATCAACAGTATATAAATACTATAACTATTTACAAACACCATTTTTGAATGGTATGTTTTGGGTTTTTATATTTGGATTGGTAAATATATTTTTTTTTATACAAAAATTATATTTTTGAACAGAAGCATGTTTCAGAGAAATAACATTGAAGTTCTAAAGGAGTATCCGGTGATTTTTATTTTTAACATTGCTTACATTTATGCAACTGTGTAGTGTACTATTGAATACTAATATCTTTATCCAAATTTTTATAATGTTTTGTAGATAAATCTTTTTTCAGTCTATTTTGTCTGCAGTGGATATCTATGAAATTTCTTCTGCTTACAACTGTCCTGTTCTTCCAAGTGTTATGGTGAGATGTGATTCATAAGTTTGAATCATTAAAGTTGATAGATTACCAAAGTTCATCTTAAATAAATTTTAACAGTTAGCTTCCATTAAGAAATCTTATTTTTTTATAGGGAGGGTGTACACTAAACATTTGATAACTCTAATAGAGACAGTATATCTAGATAGTACAACTGACCCAATTTTTTGACAATATGAAATAGGGAATTTGTCTACATTTCTTAACTAACTTAGTTAAGATGAAAAAATTATACCCTTACATGACAAAATATGTAGACAATTGCAACCAATGAGATCTCTTTTATGTTCCTTTAGTATTCTCCTATTGGTGGAATCAGATAATATGTCTTTTGAGTAACTCTATAACTACTCCTTTAAAGATTTGAATACTTGCAGTCATTATTTAGCTTTGCTCAAGTTGACCATAGTATAAAGCACATTGTTTTACAAAAATCAGGATATTTATAAGTTTTTACTTTAAAATTCAATTATGAAAAAGCTTGATTAATACAAACACTTTAGCCTAAATATCTAGAAATGTGTTTTAATTTAGAATAGATATAATCAATATCAAAAGATGATTTTGACTGCCGAAACTTCAAGAAATGTTTCAGGTATATCTCAATTATATATTAATGGTATGTGATTTGCAAATTCCCTTTTGAATATGGTTAACACTATTTTTTTTATAGAACCATTAGATTGATTACCTGAAGATTCAGGTTTTTTTCTTTTGCTATATCTTATTTATATATTATTAAAGGGTGATTTGTAAATTTATTTTAGAACATGTTAAACATTGATTATTTTTTATATAGGACCATTAGATGAGTTACATGAAGATTCAGGTAATTTTTAAAAAGTAGTATAATTCTTTTGCTTATATATTACTAGCGGCTTCGCCCCTAGCCTCTAGGGGCTTTGCCCTAAGAGGTGATTTTAAAAAAACGAAAAATTAAGGCAAAATTTGTAAAAGGGCCAGGGAAATCTTAAGCAAACTCTTTAAAAAAAATTGGGGGGGGATTTTTTGCTTTAGCTTAAAACCACCACAGGACCAATAGGTATATACCCTGAAGAGTAGAATCCAATGGTACACCGACAAACGTCCTACCGCGACAAACATTCTAATTTGACAAACGTCCTAAACGACAAACCTCCTAAACGACAAACATCCTAAAGAGACAAACGTCCTAAAGGGACAAACGTCCTAATGCGACATCTCTTTAGTAAAATGTCCTAAAAATTTTCAAAAATTATGAAATAAAAAAAATCTTCCAAATTTAAGGAAAAAATCCTCTAATTATAAAAATATTTAACAATATCAAATTCAAAACACAGGAATTTTTTTTTTTAAATCGAATAACTTTAACCATAGGCTAAATTTTACAAATCTGTCCGACAGTTTTCCCAAAGTCTGTGTTGGCTATCACAAATGGAATGGTTTTGAACCCAATACAACCGTGCATGGCAAAAATAAACCTTTAATTTTCTAAATTAAAAAAATATATAACTATTTCCTTTTATTTTAGAACATTTTTAACTTAAATTTGGAAGATTTAATTTTTGAAAAAAAATTAAGACGTTTTACTTAAGAGATGTCGCATTAGGACGTTTGTCGTTTAGGATGTTTGTCGTTTAGGAGGTTTGTCGCATTAGGACGTTTGTCGTATTAGAACGTTTGTCAGTGTACCGAATCCGATCGGTTCAGTGGTTACCGAGATCTTAAGGGAAAGACGGACAGACAGACAAAAGGACAGAAAGACAGACGGACAGACAGACGGACAGACAGACGGACAGACAGACGGACAGACAGACGGACAGACAGACGGACAGACAGACGGACAGACAGACGGACGGACAGACAGACATCGTTCTACTTTGTATTATAGATATGTATAGCTTTTTAAGTTTAGATGCGAAAAAAAATAAATTTAAAACTGTTTTCTTAGACTTAATTTAACACTCTTTCTTTATTTTTAGAAACGTGTCCTGCCATTTGTGTACCTGAGAGAATATCCTGTTTTTGCGAGGCAATTCTAGATGTTCAGGGACTCTGCTCGGAAGATCTTAGGTAATATTTATATTTAATTCTATAAATACCCCTGCAGGTAGCCTAGCCCTGGAGAAAACAAGTCACACATTGTTTGTCGGTCAGTTAATAGTAATTACAATTTTTTAAATATTTAAAGACTAGACCCAGTTTTGTAGTTTTCAAACTAAGAACTACTGAACCGATTAGGTTTTTCATATTAGGGAAGCTTTACATAGATCCGAGGATGGTTTTAGGCTACTTTATTCAAGATTTAAGTATTGGGATGGAGTAAGGATAATTACTGAACCAATAAGGTTTTACATTTTAAGGAAGCTTTTTATAGATCATAGGATGGTTTTTGGCTACTTTGTATTCAGTCTTGGGAATGACTTAGGCTAATTTACAGCCCTCCCTTTTCTATGAAACAGCGTAAAGTGCCTCCAAGAATTAACGTCATACAATAAAATGACTAATGATAGGTCAATATACATTTCAATTGACTAATGGTAAAATTTCTACTGGCCTCTCATTAGTAATTTTCTTGTATGACATCATTATTTGACTGCGCTTAACGCTGTCTCTTTTCCTATATTTCAGTAGAGGAGCAATTTAGATTTCTTAAATGAAAGGAACAAACTTTTTAGATGCTGTGTAGCTAAGAAGTTTTTCTCTGAGGACGAGGAGCCAGAGGAACTTGTTATTCCTAAAGAGGATCCCAGGTATTTACATTTACTCAATATCTCATATGGATTTCTATGTTGCCACTTTATCTATTTTTACGCCCCTAGAAGCCACTAAGGGCACTTAAGGTAAGAGGGGGAAAAGTCAATATCAACCCATTTTAAATTTGAGTTTCAAAGGAGAACAAAAATATTTTTTTTTGGTGGGAGGGGGTGAAGACATCCTCCCCAAATATAGTTTAAAACCTTCCCAGGACCTTTAAGAAACTTCACTGTAAAGGAGAACAATATCAGTGTAACAGTTAGCAAGATCCTTCGGGACAGACCTAAAACGATTACTACTTTATATAATAAGATAATCTTAAATATTGATACTTTGCTATATTTTGAAATCTTTTTTTTCTAGCAATGTCTGTCTATCTTAAATCTTAATATTAAATTGAAAATAATGGGTCGGGGGGAAGGGGTAATCCGAACACTAAAATGGCAGGAATATGCAAGGGACCAGGATTCTAACAAACTCTGAAAAAAAGACAAGTATCAATCTTTATCAATTTTTATCTTCAGAAATTGATATATAATTAATTACTTAGATGTTGTACCCCACTGATACTCACAACTGTCTACAATAGTGATAACTCCCATCCACTCAATTTACCCTATCCCCTCCCATACTAATAGATAAACAAACTAAGCTAACAACCTAAATGATGAAAAATTTTCCCCTGTCAATATATCCATTTGTTCAGATGTAACGGAGAAAAAAAGAAAAATAAGAAGAAAGAAGATGTTGACGACCAGGGTGCGAATAATAATTTTAAACAATAATAAATACAATTATTGAAAATGAATAATGATTGCACTTTTTACACATATTGCCTTTTGTGTAATGAATGAAAAATATGATGATAATCCTCTCAAAAAAGTCTCTAATTTTCGAAGTCTCAAAAATTATGTATTTGGATTGTCCATTGAAAGTAGATAGTTTTAGGCACCTTAACTGTCCAATTTGGTCAAAATTAGAGAGATTCATATGAAGATACATGTAATTTTCTCTAAAATAACTTATTTTATATTTCAACATTTTGCTGCGTAAAAGATGATTTTACAACAATACTTTGAAATAAGATATCTCAAAAATTATTTATCCTAAGAATAAATATGCTTACAACTTTTTTCTTATTAAAGCTGAAGGCTTCAAATTTGGGACATTGGATCTACTTGTGGCAGTCTTTCAGCGGTTAGATCAGTGCAATTCTTGCATGGTTTCTTTAAACCCTTGTCTTAAATATTTTGTACATAACTTAATCAGAGGAGGTGCTTTGTTATGTACAAATATATTAACAAGAATGATAACATTCAAAAAGACAAAGCTTAAAATGCTGACAATAAAAATTTTAAAATCACCTATAGGAATCAAAGCTGGATCTTTAAATCACAGATCTGCCCGAGCCAAGCCACACTCTACCCCACTTGATAATTATTCAAGTTATTTATTTCAGCTCTATGTGCTGCTAAAGGGTACACTATACATATAAATACAGGTAAACTTATTCTTTATTTGTTCCAATTAGTCATCTTTGAGTAACGGTTTCTATCAGGAATAAGGTATAACCAACAAGGGAATTAATTCTATTTCACCATAGTTGCTAAAACCCTGTTTTATGGAAGATACAACTTTTAGCACAAAAACACTCGAACTATGGTGTGATAGCTAGCACCCTAATTTACTAAAAGCCTAGTGGTGAAATTCATGTTGCAACCATATTATGTTAGCAAACAAGTTTTTTTAGTCTGAAGCTTCGTCATTTTCAGAGTATTTACATCAAAAAAATAAGCAATTTTGTTGTTATTTACTTTTTATTTTTAACTGTGATTAAATCACATCCCTTTAAATTAGGAAAAAACAATATATCATGATAAAACTAAGTTTTAACAAACATTTTGACACCACCTAGCGGAGAAATGATAAACTACATTTTTAAGAAAAATGGATCATGGAAAGATAACGAAGTTGCGGGTTTCTAACCTCTGCGGGAGACTCTAGCCTTTAGGGGCATATTTTCTTACACTGCGGGGCAATCATTAATATTTACTTAACCTAGCCTAAATTAACCTCTCAAAAGCTACTTAAAAATACAATGAAACCTATAACTTCGTTTTCTTTCCTTGACCAAGAAAATCAAACTTGTAAACAAACATTTGGCTTTGTAGCTAATTAATATCTGCTGGATTAAAACAGTTTCTGAGCCATACTAAAAAATCATGTATTGTATCATATTACAGACAGCTTTAATGAATAATGAAACAAAAAACATAAAACCAATACCAGCTTAGTTAGCCCAATTCTTCGCCCCTAATTTTAATTATTTATATATTTTTTCTTTTCATTGAAAAGCTGTCTAAAATACGCTGCGGTAATTAAATATGTATTGAAGATTCTAAATAATTAAATAGTATAAATAGTGTTCTATTAAGCAATGCATTTTTTAGATTTAGACAGTCAAAGTAAGATTTGTAGGTTGGCTTGATTAATAAAGTAAATGGAAATAAGTTTTTCATATTTATTCAACAATAAATCCAAATCTTAAACATACATAACAAATAAAAAAACAGTTATTCTTTTTACATTTAAACACTACAATCAATGATTGCAAAAGAATATTAAGAAATAACAGTGCAATAAATAAACAAGGATAACAACCTCCATAAAAGCGAAGCTCTGAATCGGTAGGACAAACGAACATTTATACTTGTAGTGTGTCAGAACTGAAAAATCAGAACATAAATTATAAATGTTGAACAAAATTTTTAATTAACTTTGGTGTAAAACTGCTTAAATACAGGATAATATTTTAGGACATACCCACAGTGCGATCTTTTGCCAAAAAAAGGGACATTTAGAGTAGACAAAAGTAAACTTCAATAAATAAGCTTGTATTTGAAGAAATGATGTAACTTCTAATGTGCATTTGGTAAGTACGTCTTGCTGTTTTGGAGGAGCGAAGCTACCCTATTTTTAAAAAATCTATAAAACTTCATAACTTTAGTTAGGATAGGAATATTTTAACAAAATCAACGTCTATGTAAATATTTCTTCAATGCAAACAATGTTTGTGAAGAAGAATATAGCGTCAGGTGCACCCAGTTCGAGTCCCGGCTTTTTTAGGTAGGTCCAGTATAAGTAAAATAGGACACTTATAAGGCATGTTTTCAAATATTTTTTACTGATATAAACAACAATAACATAATTTTCAAAACACTTTTGATTTTGTGTTAATACCTTTATTCTAAGTCTGCTATCTTCATTTAAAGTTTGTATAAGAATATAAACATAATTACTTAAATTATATTCTCTCTCAAACGTATATTTCTCTCTCTCTCTCTGATGCGTATATAATGTTATTGCAATATTATAATTAATCCCCAAATTTGAATTTCTGCTGGGCCAAAACCAGTTAAAACTACAATTTTTTTAGAACACATGAAATTTATCAAATTTAATTGCTAAACTAAAAGTATTTATAAGTCATCTTTATTTAACGACTCCTTTATCTCTTAAATGTCCATTAAAACCGCGAGAACGGCAAAAATCGTTAAAAATCACACCAACGGCGGCAAATAACGGCGAAACGGTTCGCCAGAGGCAAATGATGCATAAGTCAAGAAAGATCCGCCTTAAAAAGTTTGAAAATATTGCAGAGATGACTTTGGGCTCTAAAATGACACCTTCCCCCTCTAACGGGGGAAAAGAAGTTGTATCAACTTTTTTGCTTTTTATTTAAGATAGCTAGCCGGTCCTTTCAGTAAGTAGTAGATGTAAAATTTTTCATAGAATTCAGATATGCAATCGGTTTTTTTGTAGACCTCTTATTTTTTAAGTAATTTAAGTTTTTTAAAAAAATAATTAAGTCGGTTTTAAGGTACTAAAATGCAACAAAATAAAAGAAGAAAATGGCCAGTATGAACAAAAATAGTAAGATCTTTAATTTGACACCTTACTTTTAAAATTCTGTTGAGTAATTATTGAAAAAATCTATTTTTTTAACCTCGGTTTAATAAAAACTTTAGACCTAAATATTTTCTCAAACAGACATAAAAAACATGGGTTCATATATACCTTTAGAATCAGAAAAATATTACGAATCTATTCTAAGCAAAATTGAAAAAGTTTTATAAAACTATAATAAAAAAAATAAGTTTATTTTAAGAATCATAATTTTCGGCTTTAAAGGGTTAGCTTGAACCAAACCTGAACCAAACCTAAACAAAAGACAATGCAATGTAGCAGATATTTTTTAAACACAAGAAACAATAATGTATTTTTAACTGCATTGTTTTGAAGTTTATAAACAGACTGATGCATATTTGTTCATAATTTTTCATTCTTTACATGTTCTTTAATATCACTATATTTATTGTAGTATCTATTGTATATATTGTATGAACGTTCTCCTTTTTTTCTGGCTATTCTATAGGTTAATTTTATAGATTAAGCTTCCCGATTCGTCAATTTTTGCGATTTGTGATTGGCTAGTTTAGTAGTTACAATTCTTAAAATAACATTTTTTTTTTCTTCTATTTTTTATTACAATTTTTTTAAACTTTTTCAATTTTGCTTACAATGGATTCATATTATTTTTCTCATTCTAATGGTATATTTGAACCCATATTTTTTATGTCTGTATGAGAAAATATTTAGGTTTAATGTTTTGATTAAACCGAGGTTAAAAAAATAGATTTTTTCAACAATTACTCAACAGAATTTTAAAAGTAAGGTGTCAAATTAAAGATCTTACTATTTTTGTTTATACTGGCTATTTTCTTCTTTTATTTTGTTGCGTTTTAGTACCTTAAAACCGACTTAATTATTTTTTTAAAAAACTTAAATTACTTAAAAAATAAGAGGTCTACAAAAAAAACCGATTGCATATCTGAATTCTATGAAAAATTTTACATCTAATACTTACTGAAAGGACCGGCTAGCTATCTTAAATAAAAAGCAAAAAAGTTGATACAACTTCTTTGAAATTAACAAGAACGAAATTGTTCAAACCATGCAATGTAAAATGCTCAATTACTCAAACACGGCCAGGAGGCCCCAGGTTGTGAAAACTGTTTTATCCACAATACATGTTGCATATTAATATTATTATTGGAAAACTTGGGGCCTCCTGGCCGTTTTTTGGGTAAAATGGAGAAAACTGATTTTTTGGGGTTAAAAATCTTAATATTTTTGGTGAAATTTTCTCACAAAATGTCAATTTACACCTCCAAAAAAATATTTTTAAAAATTTTTTCTTTAATTAGACATTGGTACAGGTATCTGAAAAGTACCTCAATAAAAAATTATTTGCATAAGCTGAACATAAATGTATTTTTTGTTGCTTTGAAAAAATTGTGTAAAAAAATCTGGAAAATGATCAAAACTGAAAAGAAATTTTTCCCTACCCTTTTTAAAAATGGCGTAAATCCGCCAAAAGTTAATATTTTTTCAAAAATTTCTTTTCTAGCTGTCTACTTACAGCCATTATTAGGTCCTAGGATAGATAAAAGTCGATTTTAAATTTTTTGGATGTCCCGATTTTTTTCAAAAGATCGCACTGTGATACCTACGTTTTTATGACTTTATTATAGAGATGCATAGACGTCCAAGGGGGTAATAACCCCCCCCCCAAAAAACAATTTTGAGGGGGTAAATACCCCCCCCCCAAAAAAAAATAAAAAATCTCTAACAAAAAATATTTAAAAAACTAAGCTCTGAAACAGTAGGACAAACTAACATTAGCACTTATACATAGTAAAGTAAATTTGATGCTAAACTGCTTAAATAGTGGAAACTGTTCAAGGAAATACTTACATTTTTAAGACTTGATTATAGTGATGATTTGCTTTTAATATTGTGTCTTGTTGTAATGGGAATCAGTATTTCAAAAATCAGATGAATAGAATAATTATATCACATAAAAAATCTTTATTAAATATGTTTTAAATGAAATGTACGTACGAACATTCTAGTTATGGAATTGCTACGTTTTTTAAATAGTACCTACTATTGGTATCACCATGCCAAGTTTGAAAATGAAAGGACAATTCTAACATGCATAAATCAATCAGTTACGGACGGACAGACTAAACCTAATTATACAAAAACTTTACTTTTAAAAATAAATAACAAATTATCATAATAAAAGCTGTCTGTGTAGTTATATAATTTTTTTTTCAAAACTAGCGGCTACGCTCCTAGAGGACTCTAGGGGCACTTTAAGAGAGTCAAATTCGATAACCAAATTTATTATTTTAGATTTTTAAAAAGAAAATTTTATTTTAGTTAAAAAATTTTTTTTTAAATTTTAGAATTTTTTTCAGTGGGGGTAATTTTTTTTCTAGGGGCGATTTCTCTTGGGAGGGTGGTGATACCCTCCCCCAAAGTAGTTATAAACCTTCCCAGGACCTATGAGAAGCTACCCTGTTAAGGAGAGCCCAATTGGTTCAGCAGTTAGCGAGATCCATTGGTACACACAAACAGACAGACAAACGAACATCCTGTTACTTTATTATACGGAAATCCACAACTTAGAATCTAT
The DNA here is from genome assembly GCF_053477335.1 of Acartia tonsa. Classification (NCBI taxonomy): domain Eukaryota; kingdom Metazoa; phylum Arthropoda; class Copepoda; order Calanoida; family Acartiidae; genus Acartia; species Acartia tonsa. Next base: position 21,126,738 of record NC_137274.1, read on the forward strand.
ACATAAATGACTCATACAATAATTTTAGCTTCTCGATAAAAATCCAAAAAGTAATTTCTTTTCTTAAAGTTTTGAAAAATAGTTGCATAAAAGATGAACTAACAATAAGTACCAAAATTCCCATTAAAATTCATTAATGGAACTACAACTTTTACTATCATTTTAAATATTAACAATTTTTTTTCAAAATCAAAAAATGAGGAATAGGATATTTCTCTAAAACATTCTTTTGAGATAGGTGCCATGGTTTTCTTTATTTGCTTCTTTTCTGTTGAGTATGTGGTATTCGGCAACCGTGAGCCATGCCTATGGCACCCCTGACCGGGGTTCGGGGAAGGGCCAAAGGCCCTCCCCCGAGTCCTGGGGAAGGGGTCTGCCGACCCCCTCCCTATGCCTAAAATTAATGATTGAATCTGACAAGCTTTATTATGGTTAAGCTGCATTGTTAATTCCCCCCACCCTTCCCAGGGATGGGGGATCATTATTACCCAAACTGACTATTGTATATGTATTATATTGCTTTGATTTCATGATTATTTATTCCTATCTGTGTAGCTATTGTTTGTTGTATATAACTTTAGTAACCCTTAGACCTTCAATAAAGGAACAACTGAATAGATGCTGTTTGTTATTTAGTGATTGTTAGAGAAGCGTAGCTTCTCTATAGTAAAGGTGTCCACGTCTGTTCACACTGCCTTAGTCATTTTGAACTCTGGTGTCTGCCATTTATCCTAGGCGGATACCACAACTTTTGGTGACAGCTGTGTGAGATTACGGCAAACCACAAGTGTAGAGCAGACGCGCAGCTGAGGCTAAGGTACTCCCAGCAGTGAAACTGGCAAAACTGACACAAGCAACCTGAATTACCCACCCTGGATAGCAAGGTCTAACTCTGCATCCGGCAGTTGTGGAAGCGAAACAGCGAAACTTGACGGAGAACCGCGAGAAGCGCCGACATCTAACGGAGAATTGAGCGCTCAAGGGCTGAAACAGGCCTGCGGACTGGCTGAAACAGGCCAACTAAGTGCAAACGGCTGAAAATAGGCCAACATTTACTGCAAGAGATAGCAGGATTCGAACCAGCGGCGCTAGCAGGACGGGACATTCCCTGCCGCCATCAGCCGGATTCGGATACACGGCGCTGCAGGACGGGACATTCCCTGCCGCCGATAGACTGAAACAAGCCAAGGATTCGAACCAGCGGCGCCGCAGGATGGGACATTCCCTGCCGCCAACAGTCGGATTCGGATATACGGCGCTGTAGGACGGGACATTCCCTGCCGCCGATAGGCTGAAACACGCCAAATAGCTGCGAGCTGCGAGCCAACATACGAGTATAGTGTACCAAGCAGAGGAAACTACGTCAACTCCAAGTATCCTGAGAGGCTACAGCGCAGCCACCCATCTAGAAAAGCAGATATTATATCACATTGTAGGGATTACCACCCTAGTGTGATGGCTAAACAATAGATTTATGAGCAAGGATTGGCAAACAATTTGTTGTGTATTGTGATAAAACTAAAAATAGAACAGGCTTGGTAAGCAAATCTGTTATGTATTGTGATAAGGCCAAAAATAGAATCTAGATGTAATATAACAATGCCTTGATAAACAATCTAACCACCCAAGCCTCCAGCATAACAAATACACCCCTTATTCCAGAGGAAAGGGAGGGGCCCACTCTCCATTGAAGAGAATACAATCAAGGTGACATAACAATAAGCCTAGGATTAAGGAGACAGGGCACCATTACCTCATCACACAGTTACCTCAAACCCACAGCACTCCCCCTTCCCCACAGGGGGAACGGACGGCTTTACCCCGTCCCCTCACGCGCTTCCCCCTCCTACCCACACTTGACTAAGTCCGCCCACGGTGTGGAGCTAGCGATCGGGAGAACAGAGCGCCATTTACGGGTCGCGCAACCGAGTTCGGGACGTATCATAAAATTCAACGGACAAAGCGGACCAATGAGAGAGCGAGTTGAGGGATAAGTGCGCGTTTTACCTGTGTGCGCGGATTTGACGGTGCCTAAGCGCGCTGCAAGGAAAGGATATTTCACGCACACACACACACACAGGAGCGGAGCTACTCCATAGCATCTAACACAGATATTTTTAGAAAAAATAAAGAATTACAAGCTTCTCCCTCCTATCTATAGTGTGATAAAGGAAAACCCAATCAGTTCCTGACAGCAGTTCAGACCCTCAACAGCTATCTACCCCTACCAGCCTACTCTACAAACTCAGAATAAAACTAGTGATAAGTACATCTAAGTTATATCTTTGTAACTAAACTACCAACCTAGTGATAAACAGTGTTGGCTGCTAGGCTAGAAAGCCTCAAGTGATAAACCATCTATAATATTGCCTTATAACTTTGTGTCCCGCCGTTGAACCGTTGACCCGATGGAGCAGCCGCAAGCGCCAGGAGGCGACCAAGCCCATGGATGGCTCCAGGATGACCCCCAGCCGGCTCCAGCCGAGTACCGCAAGCTGATGCTGAGTAACCTGCCGGAGTATAGAGGGCCGCCCAAGCAATCCTGGAGTTCCCACATCCGCAGACTCGAGATGTCATGGGCGGCTTACCGCGTGCCGCCCCATGACACCCTCAACCGCCGCAATGCCCTTTTACTGTCACTGGTAGGGCAAGCGGCGGAAATGGCTTCTCATCTGTTTGGCGAGGCAGGCCAAGCCTTGACTTACGAACAAGTCAAGGCCGAGTGTGAAATGTTATTTCGTCCAGCCTTTGAATCCCAGACTTTGAAGCAAGCCTTCAGGGATTACAGGCAACACTCGACAGAACCTATACAAGCATACATATCCACAAAGTGTGCCTTGTATAGGGAGGCCTACAGCCATGAGGATCTCAAGTTATTAATCGATGAATTAAATCGTGGCATCCGTAACGCTAATGTGAAACGTGAAATGATGAGTCATGAGATCGCCTCTGTACCTGAGTACACGAGGCGAGCCATGTTCACCGTCACAATGATTACCAAGCAGCTGAAGGAGGGTGTGTGCCTAGTGGACGCCACCGACGGGCTCACGGGATCAGCCAGCGTCCAGTTGCCCAACTACGACGAGTCGGAGCCAATGGAGATTGGCGCCTTGGCTCCGGGTCTCCACCAGATGGGGAAGGTCGCCCCAGATGACAAGCCTTCAGGCCGCTGTTACCGCTGCCAAGGGAAAGGCCACCGCGCCCGAGACTGTCCGACGCCTATGGAAGTCAGCCTGGAGGAGAGACGCACCCAGCCACGTCGTGACCGTCCTGCCAAGAGCGAGCGTTGCCACTATGCTGGCCATACAGCGGCCGAGTGCAGAGCCGACTGGGACCAGGTAGCCGGCCAGAGGCGCACCGCAGACAAGGGCGCTCCCCCAGGAAAGCCCAGCAGAGTAGCCAACATGGAAGGGAGCGCGCCCCCAGCACCCCCGCAGCAAGCAGCCGCCCCCAACGCAGCGGGCCGAGCCGACGGAATGCCACAGTTTGGAACCGTTCCAGCTAGGATCAACGTGCTGGGAGGCGCGGCTGAACCCAACCGGGTTGGCCTGGGCTTCAGCCTCAACCACCTGGGGCCGGAGTTTGTGCAGCCCAACAACATTGCCGAGCCAGAAGTTCTGAGGCCCCAGCCCTTTAGCTTAAACATGATGGGGCCTGCCCGACCGAGCCTACCCAGCAAGAGTGGAGGGGCGCTACCCAGCGTCACTGAGACGGTGTACGGGGAGGCCCTGGCGGCCGTCGAACGAGAGAGGCAGGAGGCGCTAGCCAGCGCATCAGAGTCGATGTATGGGGCGCCACCCGGCGCCGCCACCTGCGATGACTGGGGGGTGCTATCCAGCGCCTCCAACCTGGTGCCTGGGGCGACAACCGTCGCCGCCACCAAGATACCTGGATCCTGGAACGAGCCAGCAGTCCCAGAGGAAGGGGTGACACCCGTCACCCCCAGCCAGCCAGCGCCACCAGCCTGTAGGGAGAGCCCAGCCATACACCATCCAGCGCCCCCTACCAGCCGAGGGAACCCAGCTGCTCAGCACTTCCAGTCGAGCCAGGATAAGTTAAATTTAACAAATGTATTGTATCCAAACTATTGTAAAACCCCAACCTTGCCTGTGCCTCCTGCACCAGAGGCTGGGGAGATTGAAATTTGGGGATATAAGGACTTGCCTGTGCCACATGCACCTGAGTTCCTAGGGCAGGGGAGGGACGTGAGTCAGGGCGAGCCTGTGCCACACGCACTTCAGCCCCATGCCACTGGGCATGTCATGGACAAGGGAAGGGACCCCTTGGGGCTAGGGGAGCCGACACCCAGGCAGGCGCCAGTCGCCTGTCAGTCTGTCATTGGGGAGGGTATCGGGGTGCCCCGGACACATAAAGATAACGCTCAATGGAAATTTGTATCTAGCCAGGAGCAGCCCAGCTGTGTCCAGCCTCAAGAAGCAGCCGTGACCCGAGCCGAAGATCCCCAGCCGCGTGCGCGAGGTAGATGGCTGTCTGGTAGATTCTCACACTGGTGGATGGTTCTGTGGGGACTACTGCTGGCAGCCGTGTGGCCTACAACTAGCTACGTCCTGGTAGGGTGGGACTGCGCCAACCCCACCCACGTCACAGCCTACAATAAGGAGAAGATGTGTAGCACGGAACCGCTACACCAGGAGGTGCCCCTGGGCCATGAAGTACATGTCCTGCAGCAAGTCAAGATTAGGGAAACAACAGGATACAGTTGCCAGCTCACCGTGTCCCAGTGGACATTCAGGTGTGGGGTATGGGGTCACCTCAAGGTGACCTCGGTCCCCACCCTCATGAGGCCAACCAAGATTGATCCAGAAACGTGCCGAGACCTGGCCAGGAACCGAGTCTACACGCTGCCAGGCAAGACCCAGCCACTGACGTTCCAGCTGAACCATCCCCTGTTCTTCACCCTCGATATGGTGGGCGCCTTGGTCAACAGCCCCGAGGGGGTGGGTTGTGAAGGGGAGGACGTCCACTTCGAGGGCCAGCTGTACCGCAATGAATTAGTGCTCCAGGAACGACGGCTGCTGGTCAAGGAAGAGACCTACGTAGTAGAGGATGGACGGGTGGAGTCCCAATCTGACCACCTGACCCTAGAATGTCCCCATTCTGAGCTGTCTTGCATCACTGGGGAAGCAACCTACGTGTGGGACCACCTGGGGAGAGATTGCCCCTTGAGGCTGATCCGCAGCCTCCAGCCTAGCCTAGTGATGGATGCGTTCCTGGTTGACCATCAAGCCCAGTTCTTCATCAACATGACCACCCCCACCTCAATAGTGAACTGCGACTTTGAGGCCCATGCCACCAACCACCCAGCATTGTTCGTGGCAGCTGACCCGGCCGCGGCAGCGCTGCCCAGAGTATCGGCCAGGGATGTGGATGTCCCCCTGCAGGCCCAGATACATACAGGTTACATTGGATTTACCCTGGAGACACGCATGAAAAGCACAGCGGCAGAAGAAGTAGCGGCCAACTGCTGGAAGCTCCAGCAACTAGACCCGGCCCACCCGGTGCGTGTCCAGGGGAGCACGTTCTCTGTGCTGAGGGGAGATGTCCTGCTCCAGCTTACCTGCCAACGCAACAAATACGTTGTCCGTGAAAGCAAGGAATGTTGGGATAAAGTACCAGTGGAACCCACAGGATTTGTAGACGCCGTGACACGGGTGTATAGCGGCCACGCCACCAAGATTCCCTGCTCCTCCACCTACCCCCTGACTGTGCACGCGGAGGAAGGCTGGATAGAGCTAACCCCCGCACCTAAGAAGAGGCCACCCCCGCTGGATACGCCCAAGCAGCTGCTGACAGAACCCTTGGATGATTTTAGTTCAGGAGGCTTGTATTCACAGGCTGAGCTGAACGACTGGCAGCAGCTGCTAGCATTCCCAGCGTATAAAAGCGCCATGCTGACCGGCCTGTCCTATGGCTCGTGCGTTCAGCAAGGTAGCTGTTCGGCCACCGGAGACCATGGGATCGTGTCCTACAATATCGACCGACTGGCGGAGGAAGGAGAGGCCGCCCTGGATGTCTGGGCTGGGTTCAGACAAGCTATTCACGAGTGGGGAGATGGCGCAGCCATACTGTGTTTACTGTTGTTGATCCTCAAACTGCTGGGGGATCTGACCATCATTTCCCTGGCAGCCGCACAAGGAGGTGTACGGGCCGCCATGAATGCGATGTCACAAGTGTTCCTGTACCATCCAACCTTGTACAGGAAGGCCTTGGCCAGAGCCCGGCTCACCCATGCCAAGTCCCGGGACTTTTCAGTAGACTGGGACGCCATTCCCATTGGCCGGGAAGCCGCCGAGGAAATGGTGTCCATGCAATCGGCCGATAGCGGGCATGACCGCCCAGGCAGGCCTGGACCGCCCTCTGGAAGACCCCGCGGCCCCTCGGGAGGCCAGGCTGCCGCTCAGACGGTCAACTTGGCAGCCAGTGCCCCAGCTGCTGCCAACAATAACCAGAACGCCCCGCTGCTGACCGGCCCCGCAGCGGCTGTGCCCCACGCCAACCTGACACCTGCCGGCGCCGAGCTACGTGTCCAACCAAAGCCAGCCTCTACCTTCTATCCCACGTTGGGAGCCCATCAGCCCTGAAAAATCACCACTAGGATTCCATTGAATCATTATCATTTGTATATATCTTAGCCCTAAGGAGCGGGCCGAAGGCCTCAACCACTGTCGGAAGTCTGGCAGGGAGACCCCCTCCCAGCCTTCCGAGGGGAGAGTTGTGGTATTCGGCAACCGTGAGCCATGCCTATGGCACCCCTGACCGGGGTTCGGGGAAGGGCCAAAGGCCCTCCCCCGAGTCCTGGGGAAGGGGTCTGCCGACCCCCTCCCTATGCCTAAAATTAATGATTGAATCTGACAAGCTTTATTATGGTTAAGCTGCATTGTTAATTCCCCCCACCCTTCCCAGGGATGGGGGATCATTATTACCCAAACTGACTATTGTATATGTATTATATTGCTTTGATTTCATGATTATTTATTCCTATCTGTGTAGCTATTGTTTGTTGTATATAACTTTAGTAACCCTTAGACCTTCAATAAAGGAACAACTGAATAGATGCTGTTTGTTATTTAGTGATTGTTAGAGAAGCGTAGCTTCTCTATAGTAAAGGTGTCCACGTCTGTTCACACTGCCGTAGTCATTTTGAACTCTGGTGTCTGCCATTTATCATAGGCGGATACCACAAGTACACACCAGTTTACCAAGAGTTAACTGTCTAAAAAAAAGAGAATTGTTATCAAAATTAAGACGTATTTCAAATGTACCATTCACTTATGTATCATGTTCGTTCATTTCCCCTAATGGAGAATTTAAAATACTAATTTTTAAAGAGAAGCTTTTCTATAATTAGGGTCGGTGCAACCGTCAGTTAGTCCGTAAGGGTTAGATCTTTTCGTTAATTTAGGCATGTTAGAATTGTCCTATCGATTTCAAACTTTGCATGGTGATTCCTGAAGTAGTTAACATTTTAAACATGTTGACTTAAAACTTTTTAAACACATTTAAGTACACTGTTTTAAGCTACAATGAAGTCCTATCCTTTTTTAAACATCATCCTTTTTTAGCACAGTTTTTCAACAAATTTACTTAAAATTTTGTTTCGAATTTTATACATGTAAATTCTGACACTCTACAAATGTTAATGTTTGTTTATCTACTGTTTCAAAGCTTCGCTTTTATGGATGTTGTCCTCCTTGTTTCAATGAAATTATACATTTTATTTGTATTTTTTAAAGGTAATGGTTTCTAAAAATAAGTGCTGTCCGTCCGTATGTCTGTCCGTATCATAGTGAATACTAAACTGAAATTAACTTTTCCTCCATTTTTTTTAATGTTCAGTGAGATAAACCAGTGCAGAGTCTTCTAAAATTAGGTTCAAAATGAAAGCAGTGAAATCTTACATTTTTTACTGGCTTACTATACATGATTTCATCTCTGAAAAACATATAATTAGAGCAAAATAAATTATGAATAAAGAATGAAACACATAAATTAACTGAGACGATATGACAAAATCAATTGTTAAAAAATATATGTAAAAAAATTCTTATGCTGTAAATGTATGTAAGGACCTATTAGTATCGATTTTAGAGTTGCTATGCTTTTTAAATTGTACATTACTATAACATGAATCATAATGTCATGTTTGAAACTCCCCCCCCCCTTATTTTAACTATTTCAATTTTTTGTACTTGGACCTTGTTATCCTAGAAATCTTCCAAAAAAAAGTAATAAAGTTTTTTGTCTGAAGATTAAGATTTGGAAACTGGTAGTATGCATTAGTTATAATTTTTAGGGTAGCTTTATAAATTTCAGTTGGTGGTTTTAAGGAATATTTTCCTGACCCCTTTTCCCCTCCCCTAGATTCTAGGGGTGAGGTAACTTGTCTATGTTACAAAGTAGAACTATGTCTGTCTGTCTTAGTAACCGCTGAACCGATTGGGTTCTACTCTTCAGGGAACAAACCTGGTTGAGGGAACGTCGAACGCACCTTGGGGCGAAGCCCCAAGAGGCTAAAGACGAAGCTGCTAGTTTAACATAAAGTACAAAAATCAGCAAGTTTTAAATGAACGTACACTATCTGGTAACGAACTTAGAGTTGCCACGCTTCCTAATTCGTTATAGGTATCTCACTGCAAAGCTTTCTAACATGTATAAATTACTGAAAAGAGCTATTTGTTACGGACGGAAGGAATGGGACCTATCTTATATTATATAAAAGCTTTGCTTTTTTGCATTTATAAACTGAAAATTTTATGTTTAACATGTTAACCCTTACAGATCGGGCCCCAATTCCCACCTTAATAGATCGGGGGGGGGGGGGGGGGGGGGCTCAAAGAGCCCCTCTCTCTATCTCGGCTCCTGGTACAGATAAAGACGTAAATTTTTTTCTGGTGGTTCATGTGTATTTTTAGAGAAAATTACTTTTTCTAGTCATAGCAGTCAGACTGCTCCTTAGCCGCTTTTTAGCGGCCAGCCACTAAATTTTAAAACAGGTGTAGAGCGGCCAATTTTGCAGCTAGGAGGACCAAATTTTAGGACGAACTTTTATTTTTCATAACAAAAAAATTACTTTTTCTGATCATCGCCAAAAAACGGCAAATAACGGAAACCTCCATTTTCGGCGATTACGGCGGTAAAACGGCGGTTGGCGGCGCAAATTAATATTTTTATCTGTTTATTATTGCTCAAGGATTTACCAAAAAAAATTATAGGTCTCTAGCTGTAATAGAAGCCACGATATTCATGATATATGTCTGTAGTAAAAGCCGGACAAAAATCGGTCATAAAGTCGGTCAGGGAGCGGTCAAACGGTCATAACACCACTTTTCTCAGATGGTCATTGATATCTAAGTATTTACCAAAAAAAATTTGGTTTCTATCTTATACACAAAAGTCATAATGTAGAAATTAAGATTTATTTAGAATTTTTTCTAATTTTTTTTGCTACCCAACCAACTTTGACCGGACACCACGACCGACACAGACCAGATATCCTAATAAAATCAACTCTTGCCGACGTATAATTACTAAACTTAAAAAGTCATGAAATAACAGCTCTCCATCTTACCTACAAAAAAAATGAGATTGAAAAAACTAGAGGGGGGGGGGGTTTGAGCCCCCCCCCCCCCCCCCCGATCTGTAAGGGTTATAAATAATGTTTTCACTTTATTTTCTATAAATATCTCACACGTAATAAATCTATGTACTGAAAAACAGCTGACAATCAGATGTCTTATTTCTCCCCTTTAATAATAACTATCAGGGTTCGGCAGCCGATCGTCCGCCATGTGTATGCCGTAGTGAAATGGTTTAATAAGACTTTAGAATTTAGCTGTTTATCTAACCTGTTTCTAAACAGACAATCAATCTTTTCGGATTTTTTCACATAAGATTTATTAAATTTTTGACGAATACGCGGCTGCCGAGCCCTTGATATTAATTATACACAGTACATGTATGTGTACTTTAATAACCTTCGGTTTTTTCACTAAATAAATTTTGAAATGTGTTTTTATGTAGAAATGCACTAAATGTTTTTTTTGTGAAGCATTTACTTATCAATTTGTGTGAGTATATGATATTATTTGAAAATAAAACACTTTTTGTTTTTTTAGCTGCCATTTTGTTGTCTGCTTCCATTGGTATATCTTTGTTTACAAACAAAGCGCGACAAATATAAAATGCCGTAATTTTGATAATTTTGACTATGGTGAAATACAAAATTTGCCCCCAAACGACAGCTGAAAACGGCAAATTAATAAAGGTTGCGTTATTTTGCCCCCCAAATCGAATTTCGAATTTATTTCCTTTTTGGTTATACCTTATTCCTGGGTTTCTATGTAATACCTGGATATAACCACATATAGTAATCAAATCAAACAGAAATATAATCAATAATTATCAACTATAACAATTTAATTTTAATTTTTAGCTTTTAAAGGAAAAAAATTGTAAAATATCAATATCTATGTTTATTTGTTTATTTTTTTAATTTTCTGTATCTGTATTTAACTTCTCATATACATTAGAAACTTACATTCCATTGCAAAAAACGTGATATTGGGTTTGTTTAAATATCCATTTATTCAGGTTTTTTCAAGAATATCAAGCGTGGGAAAATTTTTCAAACGTGAAAACCATTTATTTTGATTTAAATCTTTACAGTCGGGCCCCTAGCCGCACCTTAATTGGTTGGGGGGGGGGGGGGTCGTTCAACGCCCCCCCTTATTATTTCAGTTCCTATTAGAGCTAGAGGGCTAAATTTTTTTGTGCAAGTCCCTTGTTTGATAATGAATTTCCGACCTTTTATAAGTCTAAGTCAATTTTCGCTTCCTTCCCCCTTTTCTTTAACAACCTTTGTTTTTAGGTCTTTTTTTACTTAAAACTTTCAAACGGCTATAATTTTCTTATTTTTGAAGCTAGAAGAAATATTTTTTTCCAGAAAATGTTTAACTTTATGTAAATTTTACATTTGCAATATCAAAATATAAATTTCAGCGGCCGCAGCTGTACTTGGCAGCTGCCAGCCGCCGCAGTCGGCGGGAAAACGGTGGCAGAACTTCATGAAATTTTAATACGTTATGTAGACATGTCAGAAAAGCTTAAGTTTAAAATTTGAAGTCTCTAAGTCAAAAATTGCGGCCACAGGAGACTTTTAAAGATTTCTGGAGACCTGGAGGATCAGGACCTGCAGGATCATACCTGGAACCTGAAAGTGACTTGAACACCTGTATTTCATATAAGGATGTACTACTAGAGGATTTTTTAGTATTTTGGTATGATAAAATGCTTTGTTTTAGTCAAAAAAAATATTTTTGCTCTTTACCTGGATGACCCTGCAGGGTTTGCTGGCATCCTGTGCCCACCAGGATGGAGATATTAAAAAAATTCGAACTCTCAGTTATGTGTCATACCCATACTTAAAAAGTCAAGCAGTTTGGGCTCTTTATCTTTCACACACAGAAAATGAGATAGAAAAAACCGGATGGGGGGGCGTTCAACGCCCCCCCCCCCCCCGAACGTTAAGGGTTAAATGGTACATATATGATTTTCATTTAATTTCATTTTTTTGACCTGTGGGAAAATTTTGTTAACGTGAGAACCATTTAATTTCATCTTCTTAACTGTGGGAAAACCGTGAGAAAAAAATATGTTTTAGTATAAAAAAATGTTCTATTAGTTTCAAACCTTTTCCATTCGATAGATCATACCGACTTTGGAAAAACTGTCAGACCAATTTTTGAAATTCAATCTTTGAAAAAAGATATTCAAGATTTAATTGTTTGTTTTGAAAATATTATTTTATATGTATTGATTCCATCTTGGATTATGATAATTTTTTTTTGTTGGAAGAATTTTTTCAATAAATTTTTTTAAAAATTAATTTTATTATAAAAAAATCTTTGAACTTAAATTAACCAATAATTCAAAGAATTTTTCTATTTAATTTGGAAGATTTTTTTTATTTTTAATATAAAAGTTAAACAAAAAAAAAACAGAAAAATAAAGGAAATTAAATGAAAAAAACGTTTTATCATTTTATTCAAGAAATCATTTACTAACATCATCTTTTTTGTTGCAATAGAATGTTATTTAATCAAACAAAATTTAGCATAAATGAATATTTAAATCCCAAGGTAATAAATGATTAAGCAATAGCTCATCATTTAATAACTAATTCTCACATAAATGACCCCTTAAAGTGGCTGTGGATTTGCAAATAACGTTATATATGTAGGTAGATAACGGACAATTGAAGATAAATCTTTAAAGATATTGCCTAAAAAAATGATAAATATTTAATTAGATGAAAAAGAATTTTCAAATTTTCTAAACAGAACGATACCGCGCCTATCATTATTATGAAAACTGAATAATAAATGCATTAAATACGAACAATCCCAGTGATTTATAGGGATTTGTATTCAAAATAGATAAAGCATTGTGCATTTTTTAAAATGTCATTTAAAAGTAACACAACATGATTATCATTTTAATGATAAAAAATGCAAAAAAGAAAAATAGTCGAAGTTCAAAAAATAAAATGTTTTTTACCACCATGACATTTTATTACCTCTCTCTCTCTCTCTCTATCTATCTGTCTCTATCTCCATCTCTCTTTCTCTCTCTATTCTCTCTCTCTCTCCTTCTCTCTCTCTCTCTCTCTCTCTCTCTCTCTTTCTCTCTAAGTATAGTTTACAAAAGAGGTAATATTTTCTACCTAGGTTAGTTTTGAATTAAATATTATTTAATGTATAAAAAGATTATCATTCTAATCTTGTAATTTTATATTCAATTTTATTTAATTCACTAGCAACTTTTTTATTAAAAATAAAATAGCCTAAAACCTTTGCTACAGACAAAAAAAGCTTACCACTTTATAAAATAGGATATTGTTAAATCTTTTTATTAACCCTTACAGATCGGGGGGGAGGGTCTTATTGACCCCCCCCTCTATTTTTTCAATGTCATTTTTTTGTAGGTATGATAGTGAGTTGCGACTAATTATACGTCGGCAAGAGTTGATTTTATTAGGATATCTGGTCTGTGTCGGTCGTGGTGTCCGGTCAAAGTCGGTTGGGTAGCACCAAAATTAAAAAAAAATTCTAAATAAATCTTAATTTCTACATTATGACTTTGTATATAAGGTAGAAACCTAAAATTTTTTTGGTGAATACTGAGATATCAATGACCTTGTGAGAAAAGTGGTGTTATAACCGTTTGACCGCACCCTGACCGACTTTATGACCAATATTTGTCCAGCTTTTAATACAGACATATATCATGAATATCGTGGCTTCTATTACAGGTAGAGATCTATAAATTTTTTGGCAAATCCTTGACAATAATTAATAGATAAAAATATAAATTGGTGCCGCCAACCGCCGTTTTACCACTGTAACTGCCGAAAATGGCGGTTTCCGTTATTTGCCATTTTTTGGCAATGATCAGAAAAAGTAATTTTTTTGTTATGAAAAATAAAAGTTTATCCTAAAATTTGGTCATCCTAGCTGCAAAATTGGTCGCTCTACACCTGTTTTAAAATTTAGCGGCTGGCTGCTAAAAAGCGGCTAAGGAGCGGCCTCATCGCTATGACTAGAAAAAGTAATTTTCTCTAAAAATACACATGAACCACCAGAAAAAAAACTTTATGTCTTTATCTGTAACAGAAGCCAAGATGGAGAGGGGGGGGTCAATATGACCCCCCCCCCCTCCGATCTATTAAGGTGGTAATAGGGGCCCAATCTGTAAGGGTTAAAAACTCGACATTTTTTCTATTCTGTATTCAGGGAGGAAATGGATATTCAGCTGTTTATTGCATTAGTTCCTAAAGTTAATGACATTTTATTCATTGAATAAATAACTTTGGAGACTTTTATTTAATTTTTATTGGTTGGTTCATTACTTTGTGTGTCCAAATGTTAAAACCACTAAATATAGTTTACAAAAGGGGTAATTTTGTGTATATTTTCCTTTTGGATATCCATTAATTTATCGGCCATTGTCTTATGCCTTTAGTTCCCTGGTTAATTAAGGTGTGTAAATACGGGGGGGGGAGTGGGCTTTTTAGGTAGAATGAGTGTGTGTGGGTGTGGGCGTTTGTGTGTGTTTGTGTAGATGCGTGGGGGGAGTGGGCGTTTTAAGCAGAATGAGTATGTGTGTGTGTGTGTGTAGAAACGTTGGGGGAGAGTGGGCATTTTTAGCAGAATGAGTGTGTGTCATTTATATATCATGTTATATATTGTGGATTCAGTGTCATAGTTTTGTTTTTCTCATTTAATTTAATACATCATGATAATTTAAAGCATCAAAATTTAGAAACAGAGGTCCTATTGTTAAAAATCATTGCATTGATCATAATATAACTTAGACCACTTTTTTTAAAATTAAAATTTTTTAAAAGAAATAAGTCAGTTTTAAAGTACTAAAACGTAACAAAAAAAAGAAGAAAATTGTCATTATGAACAAAAATAGTAAGATCTTTAATTTGACACCTTACTTTTTGGATTCTGTTTAGTAATTATTTAAAAAATATATTTTTTTAACCGCGGTGAATGAAGAACTAAAACTTAAATATATCCTAATACAGGCTTAAAAAATAGGTGTTACCTATAACTTTAGAATGAGAAAAATATTACAAATCCATTCTAAAGCAAATTAAAAAAAAAAATTTAAATGGCCAAAACTATTATATTATACAGGCAACACTTAAAATACCCCCTTCCCATTTTACTCTCAAAAAGAGGATTTAAGATGGGGGGGGGGAGTAAATCACAATGGCATAGACTCGAACTAAAGTATTACCAAAATTTACCAATAAACTGTAAACAAATATGATAAATATGATAATGTTTTTATATGTCCTTTTTATGACAGGTAAAAATTCCATTAATATATTTCTTAAATTATATATATGAATAAATATTGTACGATAATATCAAATTAAATTAAAAGTATTTCAATTTGTTTTATTTTTTTTGGTACTAAAATCATCCGAGACTTGAATGAATAAAAGAGTTTGTTTAGATTTAGATTGCAGACAGAACATATTATTAAAATACACAATAGTCTCTTTGTGAGTTTAAATTTACAACATTATTTTTTGGTCATGAATTAATGAAAACAAGTTTATTTAAAATTTGACTAAATGACATCTCGTATGATATACTTTACATTCCATCTTAAAAATAAATCTGTAAGGTACTATATATATGTTTAGATATCTGCAAACCACCAATTTATGACTATTGAAATTTGATCAGCTGATAGGTTTCAATACTAGATGTTTTTTAAGTAGCGCAGCTACTCTAAATCTTGAAAATAAATCTAATTTTGCTTAGAATTTACTTTTAGGTGTTTTAAACATTGTAAATTAAAGATTTTATTTTGATAATTAATATTTTACAACAATACATTCTATAAACTGTGAGGGAGTTTGATAAAATTACGTTTATTTTGCAAGCTTGTTTGAAAATAATTCATTATTTTTATAATTCTGACAAAATAGAATTTCTGTTTAAATAAATTACAACTATAAGTTAACTATGTTTAAATTGCATTTTTTAAAAAGACAAAAAAATATCCTATTTAAATGCTACTTTTATGAAGTTATCTTAAACCTTTTCCAAATGTTTGTTTTATAAAACTATTTTATTTTCATTGATTTTATTGATTATATAGGTTAAAAATATCAAAAGTATTCTTTAAAGGCTATAGATTGATTTTGATTAATTCCCAATTTTTGATTTTAAAATTTTTTTTCAAATCTGAAAGAATATGCATGTCTTTTCAAAGAATAGATATAAAAAACAAAATTAAACGTATTCAGGCTATCAAAAGCAAAAATATTCATTTTTTCTATTAAATTGCAAATTTTCAAAATCATTAGATTTTAAGCTTATTTTACATGGAAACACACTTTTTCAGTTATTTTTTCTCAATAATGGATCTTAAATGATTATTACTGAAAACTTTTATAAAAATGTTATTGACCAAAACTTCAAATAAAGGAAATGGATTTTAATTCTTACTGCTTACAACTTAGTGGACTATAAACTATTAGAAAAATATCACTTTAAGGTGAAATTTTGAGGGTCAACTTTTTTTCTTTTAAAATTCGCATTGAAGTGTTGCCTCTGTAATATAATATTTTCATATAATTTCTTTTATCATAGTTTCTTTACTATTTTGTAAACTTGTTTTTTTGTTTTGTTTTAGTACCTTAAAACTGACCTAATTAAAAAAAACTTAAATTACTTCAAAAATAAGAGGTCTACAAAAAAATGATTGCATATTTAAATTCTATGGACCATTTTACATCTACTACTTACTAACACCTACAAAGAAGATAAAAGATAGAATAGAATCCAAGTAGAAGATTCTGCCTGAATTAAAATTGAAACTTTTTTAGGGCCAAAAAACGTCTATATAGCTTTTAGTAAACCATATGAATTAAGTAATCATTCAGAAAAAATATTTAAAATAAATATCTTTAGCAATAACTTACTAAAAGCCACATAGACGCATATCCAGCTTTCTTTACCCTATTCACAATGGATCAAAATTGAACTTTATATTTAAAGCCTTAAAATTTTGAAATAAGTAAGAAAATTACGTTTTGAAAATGTAACAAAAATATTAGACAAAAAAATTTTCAGGTCTATAACAACCTTCTGTTCACTGAGAGATTAACTGTAAAACCGAATACAATATTATTTTTTTGTACTGTTTAAATGTAAAGGCATACAGTTAAAACATATATTTATCTATTTAGAAGTTGATCAAAAATAAATAATTCTAGATTTGTCCAACTAGTCACTGTGGTTTGTACTTTATTATAATTTTCTTTACTGCGCATGTCAGTATTCCTTTCAAATTTCCAAAAAATATTTACAGTTTTCTATTCTATACTTTATCTTCTTTGAACACCGACTAGCTATTTTTATCAAAAATCAAAAATGTTAGGACACCTTCTTTGTTGTATTTAATTTTAGAATATTTCCCTTTCCAGTTTATTTAATTTTTATTATTAATAAATTCTATAATATTTTCAGGACATTGTTACAAATTGTTAAATGATACAAGGAGAACTTGGTATGAAGCAAAGTCTGAATGTGAGGCCCAGGGTGCAGAACTTGCTTCTATAAGGTCAAGTCAGGAGTGGCAATTTGTAAAAGGTTTGTTACAACTCTTTAGAATTTAAAGAAAAGACTATATGCCTGAAAGAATTATGGTTGGGGAAAGGTGAAATTTGTCATCTTTAATCATTTAATCTTAAGGTTGTTTTAGGCTATATTTCTACCTCAATTTTACCTCTTTGAATAGAGAGCCACTAGATACAATGGGCGGAGCCACTAGTATGAAATAATTGAATGACATGGTAACAATAAATGATAACATCCATAAAAGTGAAGCTAAAAATCATGGTAGGACAAACAAACATTAATTAAGTATTTTTCCAACTAATAATGAAAGGTAACTTACAAATTATCTTATTATAAAAAGTTACAAGATTTTAGGACACAGTTGCCATTATGAAACAAAATAATGAAATTGTATCAAAAAAAGATGATAATTCATAAAAGAATGAAGCTCTAATATCATGGTAGGACAAACAACCATAAGCGCTTCTAGAGTGGCAGAACTTAAAAAGAATATATTTCTATATATTTAAACAAAACTGTATGAAAAGTTACAAAATTTCAAAAATTAGCAAAACTAGATAATTATTTTATTCAAAAAAGTTCTTAGACATACCTAACTCTTAAAGGAATAACCATGACAAGTTTGAAATTGATAGAAAAAATATATCTTGCCTAAATTAACAATACGATTATCCATAAATACCAACCAATAAAATTGAAACTGCAAATAGAACTAGTATCATGTTTATCTACATGTTATATTATTATTTAGAAAATATACTTGGAGCAGTTGATATTTATGTATGGCTTGGTGGTACAAATGAACAACAGTTTGACTTTTGGGTGTGGACAGATGGATCTCCAGGTATTAACTGTTTGGTAGTTAGTAGTAACATATAGATAAATAGAAGTTAATAAAGAGTGTTATTTTTTTTCGTAGTTCCGTAAAGTTAGATGCAAAGTCCAGTCAAATGTACTCATTAGGTCAAACTGATCTTATGATTAAATGCATAGTATAATTAAACAAAACATTTAAAACAGTTAAAAAACCTAAAAAGCCGATTTAACTGAAAGCTTACATCTAACTTTATGGAATTACGCGGAAAAAATTTCCCTGTTTTTTTGGCTTTCCTCAAAATATCTTTGGGTTTAACAGTCTTTTAAAAGTAAAAAGTGATATGGGTACTTTCACTTAGAGTGGTGGTTGGGCACTGACACTCCCTCCTTGATTATTGCAAAAATCCCATTTATAAAGATTTTTACCCCCCCTCTTCAAAATTTTTTTTTTAAAGATTGGACGACCCTGCAGGCCCCATTTATGTTTAAATATATTTCAAGATAAAAGTATCCACCAGGGTATTTTATGTGAAAGCAGTGTTGATGTTTTATGTTCATTTATTTCTTTGTATTTATATTTATTACCATGTCCCGTTTTAGAAATGTTTTGTTAAAATTTTTGCCCCCAGCCATTATATGGTTGATTTATGCAAAATAATGACCCGAGCAAAATATTTTTTCTGTAATGCAAAAATTGCGATGATACAAGCACAGCAAAGTTTTTCAAGTTTGCAAAAAGACCTGTTTTTAAAGCTCTTGTACTATCTCAATTTTCCAAAGTAAAAATTGCCAAATTTCATACATTATTAATAGGGTTGGACTGGATATCAAGTATTCAGGTTTATATTGAAACACTAGAATTGAAATTCTGTAAAAATCTTTAAAAATGAGGTGGAACAAAAGCTTTAAAAACGGTCTTTTTGCAGATTTTAAAAAGTTTGTACAATCTCAATTTTAAATATTTTCACAAAATTTCAATTCTAGTGTGTCAATATAAACCTGAATACCTGATATCCAGCATTATAAATCAGCCAGATATCCGTATCCATCCAATCCAGTCCAACCATATTATTAATGTAAGAAATTTGGCAATTTTTACTTTGGAAAATTACTTGCTACACCTTCATCCTTCATATGTTATAATTGAGACAGCCCCCATTTTTTTTGGTAAATTTCAGGTTTATGTCGACACACTATATATTTATTTAAATTTAAATATTGTAAAAATCTTTAAAATTGAGATGGTACAAGAGCTTTAAAAACAAGCCTTTTTGCAAATTTTAAAAACTTTGCAGTGCTTGTACAATCGCAATTTTTGCATTGCAGAAAAACTATTTTGCATGGGTCATTTTTTTGCATGAATCAACCATATTATGGCTCGGGGCAAAAATTTTACAAAATTTTTCTAAAACGGGACAGGGTATTATTCATGTAATGATTTAATTTCTTTCTTTATAATTTAGTTACTTTTACTTACTGGTATCCAGGGAGACCACAACCCACTAATGGGAACTGTCTTGCAGTAAATTAATTTTTTAAAATCTTAGTACCTGAAGAGCAGAATAAGAATACAAATTAACTTTAAAAATATTGATCCAAGCAAGAGTACTCCTAACAATATTGTAAAATTATGGTAAATTTGCAAAAAAAAAAATTGTTGGATAGTTATTTTCAGAGTTTCTCTGGCTAAGTTCAATATTTTTTTAAAACGAATTTTCATCTTTGTTCTACTTTTCAAGACAAATTAGATTAGATGAGAAAAAAGAAAATTTGCCCCCAAAAGGAACCCTTTATATTTTAAAGTGCATTGGTGAAATTTTTTTTCATTTCAGTAGGTTAATGTACCATATTCAAAATAAAATAAAAATCATTTAATAATGACCCACTTTAGTGATTTCTACTTAAACAGAATAATTTAGAAATGTATTCCCTTATGTACATCATTACAAAAAATGATATACATAATTTTCTTGTATTTTAAGCAAAAATATATAAATTACAGAATAAAAAAATCATACTATAATTTGCATTACAATTATATTGTAATGCATTTGCATATTACAGCATGATTTTTAAATACATTAGCATTTCAAACACAATAAAGACATGATTGAATGCAAGCTTTTCAAATTTTAGGCCAGTTTTTTTAACAATTGGCAATGGTTTGACTTGTACTGTGATCGTCGATACTATTCTGTGTGTAAGATACAAGGTAATTACAGATACTTATATAACATGTTCCTGGGTAATAATAACTTAAATACAAATTGTACAAAATTTACCAAATAAAAGGGGGTAAGGAAGCAAATAATGGGTCAAATTGAACGATAGTAGGAACTTCTATATATAAAAAAACACACGGAAATTTTCATAGAGCTATCTCTACCAGGATTTACAGAAATCTTTAAACCTATAGATAAAGGTTGATAAATTAAAGGGGTAAGAAAGCCAAATATCATGTTATCCTTTTTATAGTCAGAACTTCTAAGTGAACAAAAGAAACTGCACAATTTTTTTTGCCCTCTAGCTCAACTAAGAGATGCCTAAATAATAGACAGATAAGGTGTTTGTCCCCCCCCCCCCCCCCTTCGATTGATGAACAACTCGTATGTAAAGGGGCTGGTCCTTTAGATTTCTTCAAATGATTTAAATCATTTAAGATATATTTGGAACATTAAGATTAATATCCATGATTTTAAAGCAACCGTAAATGTTCTTTAATAAAAAGACGTCGCACATTACTAATTTCAATCTTTACTTTTTAGTTGGAGCAATTGAATGATGATGACCTTGGTAATGATCAGTTGAGAAAATTTATTTTGTAATCTTTTTTTATTTTTCAAAATTTTCGACAAAATAAATAATTTTTGGCTTCATATTTCGACTTATTCTATTTACTTTAAGATCTTTTTGCCTGAAGCTTAATTTTTGTTTGATTACTGAAACAATTGGCTTCTCCTTTTTAGGAAAGCTAAATATTGATCTTGAGATGGTTTTAGGCTATTTTTTGTGACCTACTTACTACTTTGTATAAAGGGCCCATACATGCTAGGTGCGCGGCTGCTAGTATATAATAAAATAAGGTCTGATTATTATATTCATTTCATATGATGAAA
>NC_137274.1:21147955-21240455 GCF_053477335.1 Acartia tonsa
ACAAATTTGAATAATTCTAGACAAATTTATTACTTTCTAAGGTGACAAAATATTTTTTGTGCACAGTCCCTTTAAATGGGTATAGTTCTTTTAACTTTTTTTCTCGTATTCATTCGAATCCGGTGGATAGAAACCAGTTCTCATCCATACGAAAAAACTATGTCTAGCATCGTATTATAAAGATGAAAGAAATAACTATTCTTTCATCATATTATAAATATGCAAAACAATTTTTTTTCTTCTAGGATTGTAACATAAAACTGAAAACTAAGAGCCTTAAATGGGGACCAGTTTATAAGATGGAAAGGTAAAGCAACCATTTTCTTTGGGGCCATTTGTCTTAAGGTTAGGTATGGTATCTTTAATCATGGCAATAAGCAAACACTTGACTTTCTACAATACTATTACTTCTAGTAAAATGTGACGTGATCTTTTGATTTGATTGTTTTGAGTTTTAATTTTACTTACTTAGTCATTATTATTTTTCATTAGGCAAAATAGTTTATCTCTTTGTTAATTTTGGAGGGTTTGTACATTAATTTTATTTGTAATATCAAATATTTGAAAATGAAATAAAGTTATTTAATGTGCAATGTAAGTCATTAACAAAGCACGGAATCACATAGAGGTTTTTCATTATTTTGCTAGATAATCTATAGAAATATTTACACTTTTTTTTACTCTTGGGTTTGGTTGGACAAATAAAAACATTCAACCTCTAGCTGTTTCAGGAAAGTAGTGATAGAAGAATATAAAACAACTAAGCTATACGTAAAATTAACCTCTATTATTGATAACTAATAACCTCTAGGTTGAACTCTGCAAAAAAGGTTGAAAATTTCTATAAGCTAACAATTTTGCTTCTGTGAACTGTACATAATTTATTTAAACATTTGTAATTAAAGGATTGGAGAGAGAGATGGGCCAACTGAAGTTATTCTTCCAGTAAAATATTGTCATTGAAAATCATAAAATTTTTCTATATCTAAAATCATTATGCCAGCAACATTCCCATTCATGACAGAAAATCAAGAAACTTAAATTTCAAAATCCATAACATTGAAGTGTTAATTACCCACAAGTCTTAAAGTGTCATTGGAATTGATGTAAAGTATGCAAACTTTGTTAACTTTGTTAAACTTCAAAAAAAATGTGAGTTGGGTCCTAAACAGGCGCAACTTACTACCATGCTCAGTGAGGATCTCCAGACAAAGATTATGCAATCAAAGATTTTCATCTTCATTTATAGAAATTCCACTTCTCATAAAATATTTATTAAAAATATGGGCGTTTTTTAGAGCTTAATATGCACTATGTTGCAAAGCTACTCTATAATTCACTATGTCTGTCTGGCCGTCCATCAGTCAGTGAGTCCCTAATGCTATGGGGATATATGATTTTCTAGGCTCCTATCCAAGATTTAAGGATTTTTAAGGATTAAATGAATTAACATTCTACATATTCAACCAAATTTTATCAAGATTTGCCCATTAATAGATCAATTCCTAAATTTTTAAGTTTGTATGATTTTCTCTAATTTTTATTCTAGCTAGAATGTGTTAATGTATTGAAAATGTTCACATTCTACATATTTCTACCACGTTTCATTGAGATTTGCTTATTGGCTAGGGTGCTAGATCAATTCCTTGATTTTCAAGTTTTCAAATTTTCTCAACTCCTAGAAGATAGACTACTGAAATTTTCAGGGATTTAATATATTTACATTTTACATATTTTTACAAGGTTTTATTAAAGGGATAGTTCCACGAAGTGTATTTAAAGAGTAAAGGTACTTAGAGTAGTGAACTTTTATATGTCTTAGTAGAATATATTAGGCATTTGAAAGATATGATGATGTGTAAAAATTTTTTTAACTTTGACCAGGCAGAACTTTTTTATTTGACAATTTCTAAAAAAGTTAAAGTGATTTGCCACATAAATTACATGAGAATGGTCTTTTTTTCCTAATATGTATACCCAAAACACCAGTATTAGCGAATGTTTTTTCACATAATTCACAAGAGTATAAAAAAATTGAACAGGGGTTCCCCTTGGGGCAAGTTGCTTAAAAAACAGAGAAAATAACGTCCGGTTCTTCATATGACAGTTTTTCTATCGATACTTTTTTAAAAATTAAGAAAACCGTCCGGTTTACTTACAATATACACATTATCTCACGCGGTAACCATACAACATTTATATATATAAAATAGACCATTCTCGTGCAATTTATGTGGCAAAACACTAACTTTTTTAGATATTGTCAAATAAAAAAAGTTCGTTCAGGTCAATGTTAAAATTCTTTATCGCATAATCATATCTATCCATAGCCTAATATATTCTACTAAGACATATAAAAAGTTCACTACTCTAAGTACTATACTATATATTTTATTGGTCATTCTTTGTAATGTGTATTTTGTTGCATAAAAAGTTTTAAGTTCTATTAACTAGTTAATGCTATCTAAAGTTGTATTTTTGACAAAAAAGTTTTCGCCATATATCTCATGTAATGAAGTTGAAAATAAAAATGAAAAACTCATTTTTTTAGGAAAATCCTGGTCAAATCTTTTAATTTTAATCAATAACTTTATATTATGCATTACTACGTTATTTAAAATAGAAAAAAATTACAGTTCACTTTTTTTTTTAAATGCATTTCGTGGTACTATCCCTTTGTCTATTAATTGGGGTGCTAGATCAATGATCAATTTGTAGGGTTTATTGTTTTTTTTCTATTCAAGAGAGAAATTTTTGTTTAGTAAATATTCTTTTCCTCTTCTGCTGTATAAAGTGGAAGAAAAAATTTGTAACTTTGCTGACCTAAAAACATCTACTATGTAAATTATACTATTCGTTGGTCTATTGCACTGGTTACTGGAAGGAAAAGGCAGTTTTTTGAAATAGGCTATCTGAGACTAATACAGATTCTGATATATACATATATAGACTAATGAAAAATGCAAAAAACGAAATCAAAAGTGCTCCTTCTTGAAAGAATTTAGCATTTTTTAACCTAAAATTAAAAACATTGGTAAGCTTGCAAAGAATATACGTCTAGGTGCTGAGCAATGACATGTTTAAAATGTCTGTATATTTTTTTGCAGGCTTGCCAATGTAAATTTTAGGTTAAAAATAGCTAAAATCTTTTTCCCGGATTTTCTCTCAAGAAGGAGCACTTTTGATTTCGTTTTTTGCATTTTTCATAAGTCTATATATGTATACTAGCGGCTCCGCCCCTAGCCTCTAGGGGCTTTGCCCCAAGAATTTTTTTAAAACCAATTTTTCGTAATTTAGATTTTAAGAAAAAATTTCTGTGGGGGGGGATATTATTATGGGGGGGTGGGGGGTATTCGACCCCACTATTTTAATTTTAAAAAGAAATTTTTTTTTTCTGGGGGGGGGTTTATTTTTGGGGGGGTTGAGGGTGTCCCACCCCCCAAGAAAATAGTTATAAACCTTCCCGGGACCTATGAGAAGCTACCCTGTAAAGGAGAACCCGATCGGTTCAGCGGTTAGCCAGATCCTTTGTTACAAACAAACACACAAACAAACAGACAGACATCGTTCTACTTTGTATTATAGATATCAGAATCTGTAATAATCTCAGATAGCCTGTTTCAAAAAACTGCTTTTTCTTTCCGGCGACCAGTGATTGGTTCTGCTCTAAAATACATTTTTCTATGATGTTTTAAATTGCTGAACTTTTGTGTGAAGGTATGAACACCAAACATGTTTTCTGTCTATCTATTTGTTATGCTTCTTCATACTTCTCTTTGCTTTGCTTTACTTGATATTTGTTATAATCTTTTGCATTAGTGCAAAACTATTATCGTTTAGCTCTCTTAAATGGCAGAGCTGCATCAATAAGCACATGCTGAACTGTCCAAAAATGTCAGCAACATTGGTAAACCAGTTATGTTTTCAGGAACAACTGACCTTGAAAAGTGTTGACCGGCATGCTACTCTCCTTGATATAATCAACTTTCATCAACCTGGCAATCATAATCTTGCAACAGCAACCTTAGATTATTCTTTTACTAAAATCCTTAGGAACACATTTATCAACATCCTTAAAATCAATGGCAGGACCACTTAATTGTTTGTCCTTTCTTCTTGACATGCACTGCACATTAGCATTTAAATCAAGATGCAAAACATCAGTCTTGGGGTTTCATGCAATGCCAAGTATACATATCTCATCTGTATCATCTTCTTTAAATTTAAAAGATCCATTTTTGATAATAGACTTAACCCAGGCAAAGTATTTCCTCTGGAAGGAAAATCATCAATGTGTGTTTCTCCAATAATCTTTATAGCCACACAAGATTGGACCAGTTCTAAAACTTCACCACTAGGCTCAGTAATTTTTTCAGGAACATTAGGTAGGTAGGTATCATCAAAATCCTCAATTTTATGTTTTACATATATCATCCCTGTGCATCTGAACATCTTCACCAGTTACACCTCAGTAAATTATACAACAACTTTTTGGACGGCAAAGGAACAGCTATCATGATGCTATTCAGACCAACCCATTTAGGTGCAAGGAACTGTTCAAGCAGATGCCAAAGGCATCAAAACCGGAACTTTATACCTCTCCACAAGGGAGCTGAAATACCTTGGACTATCATACATCAGCTATTCATCAGTGGCAGGGTTAAACTGCATCAGAACTTCCTTCTGATTGATTCAAGCTTCTCTGCTGCTTCAAACAAATATTCTTTGCTTAGTGGCTGTTGTAAGGTAAAAAATTGATCCATCTTATAACAATATCAACCTGTCCACTTTCATGTATTTTAATCAAGACCTAGATTCTTCTCGAATAACTTCAACTGTTGCATCTTTAGGTATATTTGCAGTGAAGCACAGATCTTGCAATTGAAGCATTCTGGGCAGCTTGGTCTTGGCGAATGCCCAGGCTTTCCATAGTCAACCAGTCTTCAACCTTTGACTCAATATTGATGGCTCCGGACATGACTGATGACTATTGAAACATCCTTGTTGGTGATTATGCAGACCAGTGCCAAAATACTCTGGCAAAACCTTGTCTCGTCCCCCATCACCACACTGTACTGTACAAATCTGCACAGTGCCTATCAAATTATCATCATCATGATCAATATTGCTAAACTACAACAGGTCCACATTGAACATCTTTGCCGCTTCTTCTGTATCAATAGACTTAACCTTGCCTGCTGTAACTTCATCCACCACTGTGCTTGCATCTTTAACACATAACATATCCAATACATTACCTTAAAACAGAAAGTGAGATAAATAAATACACATACAGACAAGAAAGACAGGTATTGTAAAATTGATCTCAAATAGCAACAAAAAAATCATATATCAGACAGACAAATATAAACAGTAAGACATACATTCAGAAGAACAAATAACAGATATTGTGAAATCATACATAAAGATATCGGCCATATATCTCAAATATAGCCAAAAATAAACTGATTTTAATCAGACAGACAGACAGTCGGACAGACAACCAAACGGACAGATAGACAGAAAAAGAGATGAAGAGAATTGAAGCTACAAATATAAGATCAATATTTACAATAATTTTTGTTGTATAGTATTATATAACTATGTATTATTACAAATTTTGTGACTCTTTAATCAGTCACCATGATCGCTGTACACTGGTCGCCGGAAGGAAATAGCAGTTTTGTTTTTTGAAACAGGCTATCTGAGATTATTACAGATTATGATTTATACATATATAGTATAATGAAAATGCAAAAAAACTAAATCCTTCATGGGAGATAATAATGGAAAAAGATTTTAGCTATATTTAACCTATAATTCACATTGGCAAGCCTGCAAAAAAATATAAAATAATCTCAAAAGCCTGTTTCAAAAAACTGCTTTTCCCCCCTGGCGACCAGTGTGTAGTTGGAATTTTAATTTAACATTTTAATTTTTCACCCTGGTCACAAATTTTCCAACTTAAAAATATCATTGACTTTGGAGTCTGTGAGTTGTATTGGATAAGATAAATCAAAAAAATCCCCCCCTCCCAGCCCCCTCACCCGATTGTTTAGGGTTAACATTATTGTTATTATAAAAGTTTAGGACCAATTGTTGAAATTCTTTTCAATATTTTTATGAGTGTCAAAAATCATTAACAACATGTTATGTTTAGGAATCATTTTTCGAAGTTCAGATTTTCCCGACCAGCAAAAGATTGTATTGTAGTCAAAACAGGTAAATAACAACCATTATTTTACTCGGGTCTGATAGATAAATAAATTGAAAGATAATAAATACCCTTTCTCGAATTTCATTCTTCTGCTAACCTAAAAAGTTACTTTAGGGGCCTAGAAATACATGTACAAAATTTCAGCTCTTTATCTCTACTGGCGACCTAGCGCCAGGCATGTAAAATATCAACAGATAACGGTAGCACGGCGGTTTTAACAATATCTCAGTAATGTACAGGTTTTAAGCTCTTCTGCATATTTCAAGTTAAACACATAAGGCCAAAGATATTATATCCAAAAAATCTTTTGTCAAAGTCTACTCTACACCTAGCGCCAGTCAGTTTTCTAAAATCATGCATTTTATACCTGTGAAAAATGAAATCGCCAGCGCTAGGTGTAGAGTAGACTTTGACAAAAGATTTTTGGGATATCATATCTTAGGCCTTATGTGTTTAAGTTGAAATATGCAAAACACCTAAATTCACCTTCCAATCCATTCTCTAAGCATTTAAAATTTTTTTTTATGAAATAACGGGATTTAAAAACTGCCTTTTGAAAAGGCCTAAAAAATACCTTTTTTGTCCCTTTTTTCACTGTTAATAGTTACAACTTATAAAGATATTATTCTCAGTTAAAAAAAAATTGGCACTTCCAGCACCAAAACCGACAAAAACAGGCAGTTAAACTTCTGTACCCCTACTTAACCCCCTAACAGACCCCCCCTCTATCTCGGCTCCTGTTACAGATAGAGACATAAAACTTTTTTCTGGTGGTTCATGTGTATTTTTAGAGAAAATTACTTTTTCTAGTCATAGCGGTCAGACCGCTCCTTATCCACTTTTTAGCGGCCAGCTGCTAAATATTTAAACGGTTGTAGAGCGGCCAATTTTAAAGCTAAGAAAACCAAATTTTATGACAAACTATTTTTTTTATAACAAAAAAACACCTTTTTTGACCATTGCCGAAAAACGACAAATAACGGAAACCGCCAAAATTGGCGGTAAAACGGCGGTTGGGGGCGCTAAATAATATTTTTATCTGTTTTTAGTTACAACCTTTTAAGATATTATTCTCAGCACCGAAACCGGCAAAGACAGGCAGTTAAACTTCTGTACCCCTACTTAAACTGTTTTTTAACCTATTTTTAAAACATATATAAAAAATATACTATGACACCAGTAGAATCAAACTGCAGAGCATAAATTTGAAGTAAGTCCCCAATAAACTTTTTTGGTGGGTTTTAAAAATTAATTTTTACTGATGCTCTGGTCATTTTTGACCAGAGCAAAAGGTCTTTTTTATTGGGGTAAAATTTGTAGCTTTTAGAGTGTTTTGCTTCATAAATCTTGTATTCTGGTATAGAGTAAAATTAGGCCTTTTGATTTCATCTAAATTAATTCATTAAAAAATTAATTCTTTGTAATATATCAATGAATTAACGATAACATGTTTGTGTTCTATCACTTATTTTAAAAACATAAAAAATGGCTGTAAAGGGTTAAATGACAACAAATGTTTATGCAATACAACAAATTTATTTTTGTCACATATACAAATGTGATATAAAATAAGATTATTCAAACTTATTTTTTAAAATAATTTTAAAAAGTATGTATCTTTTATGTGTATGGTTTTCATTCTTTTCATTTTAATTAAATAAAAATTATTTAACTACATTGGAAATAAGTCACTTTGTGAAAACACTCTTTTTTTGAATTGTAAATAAATGCTAATGTCGTTTGGGTGAGTTGCACCTTGACTGAACAGTCAACTTGTCAACTCAAGGCCAGACTCTTGGTCCTTCACCTCATACCCGTAGTACAGTACATTACAGACAACCAACTCTCTGTGATGCACTACCTTTGTCTGAGAAGTCCTAACTGTGCATGGTAACGAGTTGCGCCTGTTTTGGGCCAAGGCATTCCCCCCACTCTAACTATTTACGTCGCGCATTTGACATAGTAGCAGTGGGAACCATTTTTAACGTCTTTAGTTTTGACGCGGTGTCGTACCGAGATTCGAACCTATCACCTTCCTGACGACGAGCGAATGTGCTACGTGTTGAGCCACGGTCGCAGGTAATTGTAAATAAAACAAAACTTCTTATTGGTTAGACTTCAGAATTATTTGTTTTATTGTAAATGTTAGATTTTTCAATGAAATTAATTGTTTTGGAAAAAAAAATTATTTCCAATGAACAGAGTAATGTTTTTTTATTGTATCAATATAAACTGAATTATATAAAAATGTTCTGTAAGCCACAATATTAACCAAAGTAGTGTCCTAGTATATTTTTGACCCTCCATTCAAAAATAGGTTAAAAACAGTTTAACCCCCTAACAGACTTCCCTCTATCTCAACTCCTGTTACAGATAGAGACGTAAAACTTTTTTCTGTTGGTTCATGTGTATTTTTAGAGAAAATTACTTTTTCTAGTCATAGCTGGTCAGACTGCTCCTTTTCTGCTTTTTAGCAGCCAGCAACTAAATATTAATTAAAAAAGCTGTAGAGCGGTTAATTTTAAAGCTAGGAAAACCAAATTTTATGACGAGCTATTATTTTTCATACCAAAAAAACGAAAAATAACAAATACCGCCAATTTCAGCGGTAAAATGGTTGGCGGCACTAGTTTTATCTGTTTATGATCACAAAAAAAGACTACATACAAAAATTGGCTGGTCTAGAGCTGTTTTAAAATTCCGCAACTGGTAGCTTAAAAACAGCAAAACTACAGGTAGGAAATAAAAAATCAGTAAAAAATCGGCCAAGGAGTGGCCAAACGGTCATGACCTTACCATTCATGAAAGTTCATTATTGCTCAAGAATTTACAAAAAAAATTCAAGGTCTCTAGCTGTAATAGAAGACATGATATTCATGATATAAGTTAGTCCTTTAACAGTTTGGGAGGAGGGGATGTAACATTAAATGTCTCTTCCAATTATCTTAACTAATATTATACCAAGCGGGTTAAAATTATGTAAGGCTTCCCTATTTAAAATAAAGAATTATCCGATCATATAATAATAGTTCGTCGTCAAATTTGGTTTTCTTAGCTTTAAAATTGGCTGCAAAAGTAAAACCTTCCACACCCTTATTTTTTAAATAAATTCAAAATAAAGAAAGGCTACCCTGTACCCAATATAAAGTAACTTAACCTAACCAAAAATAAAACACTTTCCCCCTCGCCCCCCCTCTCTTTTTTCAATTAAATTATTAAAATAAGAAGAAGGGGTGTGTGTTTTGCTCGTATGGGCAGTTTAATGGAAACTCTCGGGAAACCTTTCAAAAGTAGAGTTCAAGAGACTAAATTTAGACTAGGAATAGAAATAGAAGAGTAGAAGAATATTCTGAACCCTTTTTTCGTCAAATCTAAGAGAGAACGTTCCTAGCAGACAAAAGTATTGTTTACTTTCGACTCAAGCCGATGTGGATTCTTAAAAAATGATAGACTCGCTATTCGATAGTGAGGCAAAATTATTTTTGTGAAAAATCATCCAAAAGCACATTAAAAATCTACAAAAATTAAACAAAATCATATGTTAATAACCCTCTTAAGATTTTATTTCATTTTTGTAAATTTTTTTATTCGATTTTGGAGGATTTTTCACAAAAATAATTTTGCCTCACCAGCGAGTTGCCAGCTTAACTTTTTTTTAAGAATCCAACTTTGTTTCAAGCTTTTAAATTTTAAACGAAATTTTTGGGCAATTAATTCTGATTCCGCAAAGCTTTCTACTAATAAAATATACTGTTAACAGCTGACTTTTATGTATGTATGAAATGAAAAAAAACATGCCTTCGTAGGAAAATGTGTACATAATTTCAACCAATGAGATCCAATGTAAATTCCGATGCGATTCTCCTATTGGCTCAATCAGACATTCCCTCTCTTTCTTAGTACCTTTATTGACTAGGGATAAAGAAATTTAATTAGAGTAGCGCAGCTAACTTATAATAAGGGAATGTACGTTTGTTTGTCTCTAACATTAATAATTTTGGGATCATGGAAAGAAAAAGAATTATCGGGTTTCGTCGAATTTTCGCATTAGCTTTTGTTAGGTTGTATTAGGTTAGGTTAGGTAACTTTATTGATTGTCCCGCAATGTTTAAGCCCCCTGCAGGGCCGGGGCTAGAAATAGGAGAAAAGCTACTGTAAAAATACAACGAAGCCCGCTACTTCGTTTTCTTTCCACGATGCTAATTTTGTTTATAAATATACAATGAATTAGATATACGCTATAAACAAGGATGACATTTTTTTAGACAAAATGAATTGAAAATGATTGCTAAAATCGAAATATATCTTCATGTCTTAGAATAGTGAAAATTTTTTTAAAATAGGTTGAAAAACATACTAACTTTAAAATATTCTATCCTCCATGTTTTTCCCATGCATTCTCCACAGAATCCCTATTTTTTAAACTCAAATAAGGGTTATCTTTGAATACCTATGTATTTCAAAATAGGTCTTACAAGTCAGAATACTTTAAGGTTCACAAAAAGCTGGCCAATTTATTCTATGGTGATACCTAGATTCAAAATAATTTGTGACATTGTTCTATATAAATGTATGTTTAATATCTTTGATCATATTTGCTGTTATCTAATATCTCATGCCTATATTTTTTTAGACAAAATGAATTGAAAATTATTGCTAAAATCGAAATATATCTTCATGTCTTAGAATAGTGTAAATTTTTTAAAAATAGGTTGAAAAACATACTAACTTTAAAATAAAATAACAAGAAAATAAGCAAACATTAGTCACGTATAGACATACGAACGACGTGAGCTATGAGCCAATGTTCAGTGGTCATGAAAAATAAATCCATAGAAGAAAGAAAATCATGAAACCTCTAACATGTGATTATTATATTTTTAAATTTTCAGACTGAAAACCAGCAGTCTATCACAAATAGTAGCAGAGAAAATCACGTTTACCGGCAATTAATTTTATATTATTTCCAATTTTCTCATAATTTGTTAATACTGCGCTATGATGGAATAAATTGTTATTGATGTAAATATTTTAGGTTTTACTTGTTATGATGGAAGAATTATACCACTTAGTAGCAGGTAAATAATTCTGCCTGCTAGTTTCAGGTAAATAATTCTGCCAGCTAGTTTCAGGTAAATAATTTTGCCAGCTAATTGCAGGTAACTAATTCTGCCAGCTAGTTTCAGGTAAATAGTTTTGCCAGCTAATTGCAGGTAACTAATTCTGCTAGCTAGTTTCAGGTAAATAATTTTGCCAGCTAATTGCAGGTAACTAATTCTGCCAGCTAGTTGCAGGTAAATAATTCTGCCAGCTTGTTGCAGGTAAATAATTCTGCCAGCTTGTTGCAGGTAAATAATTCTGCCAGCTAATTGCAGGTAAATAGTTTTGCCAGCTAGTTGCAGGTAACTAATTCTGCCAGCTAGTTGTAGGTAAATAATTCTGCCTGCTAGTTTCAGGTAAATAATTTTGCCAGCTAGTTGCAGGTTACTAATTCTGCCAGCTAGTTGCAGGTAAATAATTCTGCCAGCAAGTTGCAGGTAAATAATTCTGCCAGCTAGTTTCAGGTAAATAATTCTGCTAGCTAGTTGCAGGTAAATAGTTTTGCCAGCTAGTTGCAGGTAACTTATTCTTCCAGCTAGTTGCAGGTAAATAATTTTGCCAGCTAATTGCAGGTAACTAATTCTGCCAGCTAGTTGCAGGTAAATAATTCTGCCAGCTAGTTCCAGGTAAATAATTCTGCCAGCTAGTTGCAGGTAAATAATTCTGCCATCTAGTTTCAGATAAATAATTTTGCCAGCTAGTTTCAGGTTAATAATTCTGCCAGCTAGTTGCAGGTAAATATTATAGACATTAACTATACAAATACTATGCTTCAAATATAAACCAGGTTGAAACATTCATAAGTAGCGAAATATATTAACAAAAACTTGAGGACGTTATCTGAATTAACAGACTTGTTTAATGAAAGAAAAAAATAATGTATATAGGATGCGCTTTGGAATCTTTTCTAAAATTTCAGACTTACATTTTAAATAGAAGGCAAAAAAGCACGTTTCAGCACTAAAAGATAAATAACTTTATATTGTTACCGACAGACTGGAGGACAAAACATTGTTTGGCTGGATATGCATAAATCATGGAAAGAGGTATCTTTACAGAAAAAATTATCTCAAATAAAAACTAGTGTTACCGTTATGACTGTCAAAGTCGTGCGGATGGCCGGAGGTAACAACGATAGAGGTACAGATTTACGACAGACTAAAAATATAAATACTGTTTAGATGTGATGGATATCCGGACTGTGGCTTTAATGCAGAGGATGAATTAGATTGTAATTTTGCACAGGTAAAAATCTGCCTGCAAGTTCCCTCAAAGTACCTATCGAGCACTGAACGCCTCCACCTCTTTTTTTCAAATAAATTAAAATTAATAAATATTTTAATTTTTTTCAAAATAAGGTAGGGGGGGGGGGGAGAAATCTGTGTTCGGCTTGGAACATTTAGGGAAACTGCCGGTTAGAGTTTAGGTAGGAGTTTGTATTAAAAAAATAACTCCTCCCCCTTAGCCTGTGAGCAGTGAACCCTATCAAACCTACTCATAAGACCTTTTCATGAAAATACCCTGTTTCGAATTTCATTCTTCTGCTAACCTAAAAAGTTACTTTAGGGGCCTAGAAATACAATAAGGCCAAAGATATTATATCCAAAAAATCTTTTGTCAAAGTCCACTCTACAACTAGCGCCAGTCATTTTTCTAACTACTTTTTCTAGTCATAGTGGTCAGACCGCTCCTTATCCGCTTTTTAGCGGCCAGCCGCTAAATATTAAAAGAGCTGTAGAGCAGCCAATTTTAAAGCTAAAAACCAAATTTTATGACGAACTATTATTTTTTATATAAAAAAATACCTTTTCTGACCATCGCTGAAAAACGACAAATAACAGAAACCGCCATTTTTTGCGGTAAAACGGCGGTTGGCGGCACTAAATAATTCAACTTAAACACATAAGGCCTAAGATATGATATCCCAAAAATCTTTTGTCAAAGTCTACTCTACACCTAGCACTGACGATTTCATTTTTCACAGGTATAAAATGCATGATTTTAGAAAACTGACTGGCGCTAGGTGTAGAGTAGACTTTGACAAAATTTTTTTTGGATATAATATCTTTGGCCTTATGTGTTTAGATTGAAATATGCAGAAGAGCTTAAAACCTGCACATTACTGAGATATTGTTAAAACCGCCGTGCTACCGTTATCTGTTGATATTTTACATGCCTGGCGCTAGGTCGCCAGTAGAGATAAAGAGCTGAAATTTTGTACATGTATTTCTAGGCCCCTAAAGTAACTTTTGAGGTTAGCAGAAGAATGAAATTCGAAACAGAGTATATTTTCATGAAAAGGTCTCACCTAAATGCAGAGGCGAATTATACTATCCACACTTTTCAGCAAGAATCAGCAAAGTGTGGCGATAAAATTAAGGCCTATATTTCATGTTTTCATTTACAGTTAAATCCTTCTTTCCCCTTCTTCAGAGATATCTAAGTTTTTTTTTTTAAATTAAAAACCTTATCAAATAACAACAACGACTTTTAATTTTCAGGGTTAATATATTGCCTACCAAAAATATATTATATTGAAGTACAATTTTTGACAATTAATTAGATGAACTTTTGAAATGAAATAAATTATACACTTATTTTTAATATCCCTGAAAATTTTACCTTTCTGAATTTGAAATTTATATCTGTCTGCTACAATGTTCATAACATTCACATAAATAACGCCAGTCAGTGCTAGGTGTAGAGTAGTCTGACCACTATGACTAGAAAAAGTAATTAGAAAAATGACTGGCGCTAGGTGTAGAGTGGACTTTGACAAAAGATTTTTTGGATATAATATCTTTGGCCTTATTGTATTTCTAGGCCCCTAAAGTAACTTTTTAGGTTAGCAGAAGAATGAAATTCGAAACAGGGTATTTTCATGAAAAGGTCTAATGAGTAGGTTTGATAGGGTTCACTGCTCACAGGCTAAGGGGGAGGAGTTATTTTTTAATACAAAACTGGGGTGGATTAGTGGTAGATATTTTAGCCAGCTGTAATTTTCACTTTATTAAAGTACATAATAATGTGGTGTAATAATAAATCCATTACTTAAATGGTAAAATTATTATAACAAGGATGACAACATCCATAAAAGCAAAGATCTAAAATTAATCGGTAAAACAAACGAACATGAACACTAGGGTGTCCCATAGAGTAGTGGTTAGCGCACTACGCTGTGGTAGGGAAAATCCGAGTTCATGTCCCCTCATAGATATTGCACTTGGATGACAAATGCTGTTGCAATTTGTCAGAATATAATCATGCAACCTTCCCTGAGATGCCCTTAGGTTATAAGGAGGGAGGTTAGTAGGAAGTTAGGATCCTACCTATCAAGCAACTGTAATCGTTCTTTCTCTCGTCCATGCTCCTCATTCATGTGAGAGTGCTATTAATTAGGGTGGCTTAATATGGAAAACCTGCCAAAACTCTAGGCCAGGGTGATGTAATAATTGAGTAGCTTTCACGAGAATCGCGGGTCAACTTGTAATGTAACATAGAATACACTCAGCTGTGCGCGAAGCTTACCAACCTAGTATTGGCCAAAGGATTCTCACCTCAAATCTCCTCGTGCATCTGAATCCTAACTTCAGAGAATCAAGGCTACATACATACATACAACATAAAAACTTGTAGAGTTTTAAAACTCGAAGCAAATTAGTATTAATTTACAAAAGTTGTTATCACTCTACAAGTGTTAATGTTAGTTTGTCTGACTCTCTGTTTTTACACATTTGATTTGATGTTTGTTGGCATTCTTGTATTTTCTTGGGAAGTTTAGAACATTTATTGCTTCAACAATCTTATCTTGAAATAATAAATAAATTTTTCAAATGAAATTGAATGTGGGGGGTTGACTTATCCCCCACTTTTTACTCAAGTGAACTAATCATTTAGTGTATATTGTCACCTCTCTTTATTGTTTTTAATTGTAGTTAATTCAGTCACTAACATTGCTGTTTAATTGTTAAAAGCCATCTATTTCATAAATCAGCTAAGTTGATACATCACAGTACAGAATTGAATAAACTAGTTAAAGAGTAGCTTTTCTTATAAATCTTACTGGCACTGGTCTAATATTTCCACTAGGCTGAATATTGTTCAAAGTTTCATATGGACCCATGTTGACATTCTAAAACAAATACATTAATTACATATTTTGAATGAATTTCATCTATTTGGTAATTTCTAAAAGCAAAGCTTTTCTATAATTAGGGTTGGTCCGTACTTCCGTCCGTCCTTAATTTTTAGCACTCATTGTTAATGATGGAGTTATCCTATTGATTTCAAACTTGGTGTGGTGATCTCTTTAATAATTAGGTATGATTAGAGTAGTAGAAACTCTATGATCGTTTCTAGAATGCCCATTCATGTATTCAAGAAATGTTGATTTTTATTTTTGTTTTGACAAAAAATTTTCTGGTTAAATAATTATCCTATTCATACGATTTTTAAGGTACAATGTTATAACTTATAAGTGACACTTCTCTATAATCAAGTCCTAAAAATTTACGTACGTCCTTAAATAGTATCCTGTATTAAAGGGACTGTGAACGAGAATTTTTCTCATCTTAATATCAAATCTTAACATTATCTCATTCATAATATCTCACAGATAGAGCAAAACACGCTTTTGTTTGCTTAAAAAACGGCTTTTCTCGACGATTTTTATAAGGTACAGGGAAAGGAAGGAATTTTCCGTACTATATAAAATGTGCATTAAATTGCATTTTTCTCTCATTATAGCTAAAATTAAACTTTTTCACATAGTTCTCGATTTTTCCTAACAGTTAAGCTATCTGTAGCTGCAAATTATTCATTAAAATATAAACCAGGCACAGAGAAATTGATAAAATAAATCATGTTGTTTTTGGAAAAGTCAAATGAGCCATTAAAATTACATAACATAATTGACCCCATGAATCTACTGTGTCAGAAACAGTAATTTTTTCTTAGGTTCGGAATACATTAAGGCTAGCACTTACACTCTTCCCTTTTTTGATAGCTTCCCCTTCCTTATTTTGGTGAATCAGCTGGACAGCTGACTTGTATAATACATAAATATTTTATTAAAAATTCCTAAACAACATGATTGAATATGAAAGTTTATTTAACGTTTACAATTAATTTAGTGACAAGAAAAAATAACAATATGAAGCATATACCTATCATTTAAAGAAATAGAATATTGTTTATATTTTAAATCGTCATAAAGGGGGATGTGGAAAATAACCATTTGGGCAGGGGGGGGGGGGGTTTACTCGAGAACCCTTAGAGCTAGAGGGAGCTAATTTTGGATATAAGCTTCTATGGGGCCAAAGTTACTTTTAAAATTATCGTCGATAGAGATAATTGGATGAAATCTTTTGGGCTGGGTCGTGTGACGAGTCACCACATTTCCCCCCCCCCCCCTTATCTAATACCTAATATTCTAAGTGTTTTATTTTGGGTGCTACTCCCTTAGTTTTAGAGATAATTGGATGAAATCTTTTGGACTGGGTCACTAATTACCCCAACTATTGGTATCTTTAAAAAAAACGGCGGCGGGACCGCTGCTCCCGCCGTCCGCCGCCGTTTTCTGCCACCACCAAAAAAATTTTTTTTATTGCATTTCTCGCCAAAGTAGGAAGTCTGCTGTCCAGGGGGAAGCTGCACACAGGTGGGGGAGTAGATGTCATACCCCGCACTCTCTTCTGTACCCTTGTGGGGTAGCTTTGCCCCTCGTTTCACGGGAACTTTGAGTGACCGTGTTAGCGCTGCGATTCCCGGGCCATCCATCTCCTCATCCGAGCTATCGAGCGTTCTCTTGCTGTCTTTGGCCTGTTGCCAAAGTGTCCCACTCCTTGCTTTCTTTCCTCCTGTTTTCACCCTCTCCCCTTTTTCGGGTGAGTCCGCGGGCTGCTCTTCATGATTGCTGAGAGCGCGCTTCTCCACTCTGGGTGTGGCGGGTGTGTGACTCTCTCTCTGCGCGGCGTATGTGCGCGCATGCTTTCTCTCAGACTTCTCTCTCTATTGGCTCTTCGCTGTGCATTGTTCCGTTGTGTTACGGAACCTGAGGGCTCGCAAGATTGATCTCTCTCTCTCCTCTCTTCTCTTCTCCTCTCACTATGTTCTCTGCGCTGTGTGACCGTGGGGGTGGTGTAAAACTTTAGCACACTTCTCAACAACCAAGTATGGGCCTCTCCAGTGCTTGCTCATTTTCTTCTTGGCTCCTCTGTCACTTGAAGGTGCTAGGAAAAACACTCTCCAACTTTGTATTCGCGGCTATCTCTGTACTGCCTAGCATTCCTGCGAATGGTTGTGTCTTGCTACTTAGCAATTGCTTCATACATTGTAGTATATCTCTCCAGCAAATTTCTTGTAGCCTTTGGGACATCTCTCTCATCTTCTCGGTTCGGCAGCCGCAGTATCAAATCTGCGGGCAAAGTGGCCTCATGCCCCTGGAAAGCCAGGAATGGGGTGACGCCAGTGGTACTATGGACACGGGTGTTGTATGCAAGCACAACATCTGGCAGATACTTGGGCCACTCTGTCTCCTGTCCTTGTATCACCGTTCTCAACGTCTCCTCCATGGTCTTGTGCCATCTCTCCACAAGGTTGCTCTGCGGGTTCGCCACGGGCGCCAGCGCATGCTTGACCCCTAGCTTCTGTAACAACAGCTTCATGATGGTGTTGCAGAACTCCTTGCCTTGGTCACTATGGAAAGTCTGGGGGCAACCAAAGGTGCACATGAACTTATCCATGATGGTGGACGCTACTTCCTCAGCCTTCTTCTTCCTCAGAGGGTACGCTTGAACAAAACGGGACCAACCATCCTGGAGTGTCAGGATAAAATTGTATCCTTCAGGCGTTGTGTCAAACTTTCCCACCACGTCCAGGTACACGGTTTGCAACGGGAAACCGTTCTGTACCGGGACGTGAGCGCCTATCTTGATGTTGGCCTTGATGGATTTCTGCACGCATTCATGACAGACCGCAATCCTCAATCTGATGTCCGCTTGATGTCCCACATAATAGAAATTCCTAAAAAACTTTGAAATCGTTGAATGCATTCCAAAATGCGATCCAGTGGTAGTTCTGTGGGAGTGATTGAACACCGCTTCTCTCAGGGTTAAAGGAACCAGTATCCGTCTTCTATTCCCTGCAAAGGTTTGTATCTCCTGCTCCAGAATTCCATCCTCTGCTATCTTCAGGGTATCAAATATCTCCGCAAATCTCTGCACATTTCGGCTCTGTCTACGTAGAGCTGCTCGGTCAGGTGCATGATGGTCAACGCCAATCCATTTGCGCACAATCTCCAGGATTGGGTCCTCCAGCTGATGCTTGTAAATATTGGCACGAGTCAAATCCTTGATTCTGCCACGGGGGGTGTTCAGATGATCTTCTTCATCCTCATCCTCCTCAACTGCTCCAACGTACTCTTCCTGTTCAGCCTCCTCTTCTGCTGTAGGATCCGGCATGTCAGAATCTGTACGCCTGCTCAAAGCATCTGCATTGGTGTTGAGCTTGCCAGGGCTGTGTATAACTCGAAACTCATATCCTGCCAGTTCTTCTGTCCAACGGGCCATCATCCCTGTATTCTTCTTGATGGACTTCAACACGAGGGATACTTCTGCTCCGCGGTGGTCGTCTTCCTGCCCATGGCGGTGATCAGTCTCTCGGCGCCATTCTGCTGCTGGCTCAACACCGCACTGATAGCTTGTCCTGAGTAATCAGTGGTGAGCTCAAAGGAGCTCTCTGACTCAAAATCGGGAACTGCACAAATGGGTGCAGTCTCAAACTTCTCCTTCAACTGCTGGAACTGCTTGTCCATCTCAGGGGTCCACTCCAGCTTCGTCATCTTCTTTTGGGCATTCATCTCACAGGTAAGGGTGGCGTATTCGGGGATAAACATCCGGTAATACCCAAAAAATCCCAAAACCGAATTGACATTCCCAGGTGGTGGCCAGTTACTATTCTCTCCACCTACTCAGGGACCATGCCAATCCCTTCTTCACTGAGCATATGGCCTAGATACTGAATGCGCTTCTGAAACAGGTTGCTCTTCTTGGCCTTCAACTTGATTCCAGCGGTTCATTGGGCCTCAAACACCTGTCTCATCTGGGGAACATGTGCAACTACCTTCATGTTGTAGGATATCACATCATCAAGGTAGCATTGTGCTACCTCCAATCCAAGAGGGTTCATCGCTGTACTGATAAATCTGCTGTAAATGGCGGGAGCAGTGCTGAATGGCAAATGGCATGTGGCGAAACTGCCACAAGCCGGTCGGAGTAGCGAAGGCGGTGAGCTCTCTGGAGGCCGGGTCAATCGTGATGTTGAAGTAGGCGGCAGTAGCATCCAGGGCAGAGTATACCCGGTGGCCTCCAGCTCGGTCCAATAGTGTCTGAATCCTGGGTAGCGAATAGGAGTCCTGCTCCAAGCAACTATTTAGGCGGCGAAAGTCGACGGCCCACCTAATAGTTCCATCTTTCTTGCGGACTGGGACAAGCGGACTCGCCCACGGCGACGTGCTGGGCTCGATCACTCCCTGGTCACTCCAGTCACTCATCTGCTTCTCCAGGTCCTTCAACATCTTGGGGTTCAGCTCCCTGTATCTCTGTCTGATAGGTTCTGTTCCAGGCTTCAGTCTCAACTTCATGATCACCAAATCTGTAGTTCCTGGGGCTTCTCTGGAAAATACATCCTTGTACTCAAAAATTAACTGTTTAACTTGTTTCTTAACATCAGGGTGTTCCTTCAGTAGTTCATTCTCCTCCATTTCCAGGTCCTCCCACACTACCTTGAACACGGGGTTCTCCATCTGCTCCTTGGTCAACGGCTTCTCGTTGGTCTCTTTGCTCTTGGACATAGACTGCACCACTTCAGCTAGGTCTCTGAACACCAAACTCTTGGTTCCAATTGTCATATGCTTGTCCTCACAAATTTCGGCTAAACAAGCGGCTCCAGCCGTAGCCACGTATGCCGTCTCTTGTAGATTGACCACAGGTACTGCAGGACGCCGTTCTGCTGTATCCGGTAAACACCCTCTAGCACACGCACGTCAGGATGGCCACCTAAATTGGCTTCCTCTACCACAATAGTTGTCTGCCGACGGATTTCCCTGCTGGGGAGAAAATTAAGGACTGACACTGTTTCCTCAGCTAGGATACGCGATGCCTGGACTAACAGACGGACAGGGCACAACGTTTTACCTAACGCAACTGCTTTCAAACGAACCGCCGGCCCATGGGAAGTGCGTGGCGCACCCTTAACGCAACGCGTCCAAACGTTCTTGCGCTCAAAATCTGCTTTTGCTTTGCACTTAAAAGAAAGTTGCGCAAGATATGAATCTACTGCTTCTGGCTTAGGAACTTTAAAATCTCTGGAATGGTGCACATTACCATTCAAAAAATTAGGCTCAACTTTACATAAATCGCGAGCTGTTGGTTTACAAAAATTAACAGCACTAGTATAGCTACTTATTAGTTTGTTCAGATCCTCGAAGGGTTGAAGTGAAACACTTATCTGAGGGTTGGGGGGCGAGTGCTCCCCCGGCGGTGTTCCAGACCGCTCTTCGGCTTCTGGGGGTGTTCGCAACCCCGGAGTCGATGGACTGAACCAGCAGGACTCTCACTTGCTGCCCAGGTTGATGGGCGTCCTCAGCTTGGGGATCACCATCGCGGCTTTGATGTAGGCAGGGCACGTCCCTCCAAGTGTGACATCAATATCATGAACTCTGCCAATGACGCGCATACCGCCGCCATTAGCCGCTGTACCAACAGTTATGTTGCAAGGAATAATGGGCAACTGCAACTTCCGGGCTAGATCTTCATTCATGGCAACTCCTTCATGCAACTTGTTACCAGTATCCACGAGCCCGTAGGTGTGGACAACAGGCCCCTGTGCTTGCAGACTGATCTTGATCATAGCACGCGCCCCAGCTCCTTGCACTTTGCTGAGCGTGGTAGGATTCGCAGTTGCTGAGGGACTCCGTCCTACCAACGGGAGCCCTCTCTGGCATTTTTTGACTTCGGTGGGCAGTGGCCAACTGAATACAGGCTGTTGACATCTCCATAATATTGAGTGTGGTCTTCATCACCATCTCCACCAGCATTGTCGTTGGGTCCGCCCTCACTCATCTCACGTACAGCCTGGCGGCCCTTATCATACTTCCTACAGTTGTTGTTGGAATTGCCGCCACTGTTACCAGCCTTGCGCCGGTTCTTCTCTCTAACAGCTGCCAGTTTCTCCTCAGGGATGGTACAGGTCTTCTGCCAGTGGCCGGGTGTGCCACAGCATCGGCAGTCACCCTTTGGCTTATCCCTGGCAGTTCCTCCCGTACCTCGATTCGCCTGTTTCTTCTGGGTGCAATTCCTGGAAATGTGACCTGTCTTCTGGCAATAGTAGCACTTGACGCTACTGCTGCGGTCATCGACAGCGTTCACATCCATGTCTTTGGTCCCGTCTGACCTGTAGATGACGCGGTTGGAGGTTGCCAGCCTATCCATGCTGGAGTCTTCAGCATTGACATGCACGATCAGTTGCCTCTGCGTGGCGATTTCATTCATAATGGTTTCCCGCA
Organism: Acartia tonsa; assembly: GCF_053477335.1. Taxonomy (NCBI): domain Eukaryota; kingdom Metazoa; phylum Arthropoda; class Copepoda; order Calanoida; family Acartiidae; genus Acartia; species Acartia tonsa. The sequence goes on from NC_137274.1 coordinate 21,169,837, forward strand.
GGACAGCCATGTTGGTGATAGTGAGGAGTGCGCAGAAAACACGCTTACGCACTTCACGATGGTATAAGCCTAAGGTTACCTCTCTACGTAGCTGTCGAGGGTCTCTGGTGTCTAAGGGGTACGCCTTCAGCCACAGTTGCTATTTCTTCGCCAGGTAGGATTGAGGAATCTTGTTCTTTCCCTGCTTTAGAGACATGTAGCGGACCCGGTTGATATCTGAATCTGAGGGTGCCAGAAATATGGCATCCAGTTGCTCCAAAACCTGCTCATACGTGAGATTGTTCTGGCCTTCCACGACTTCTCTCGCCATGTGAAACGCTTCACCCTCCAAACTCTAAATATAGCTACATTTACGTCCTTCACTATCAGCAGTATGATGCAGGGCAGTCTTAAAGGCATTGTCCATCTTCAGTTTATGACCGTCCCAGTCCTCGCCGCTTCTATTCGTGAAGTGGGGGAAATTCTGCTTGGTCAGCTTGCGGCGCTGCGACTCTAGCCACTCTTGTCCTTGCCGGATGGCTTGCGCCTCTGGATTGTTCGCAGCTTCAGCCTGGGCCTGCTGAATAGCAGCCATCAAATTCTGCTGTTCCAAGTCCGCCATTATGAATTAATAAAATTTTCTTCCAAATTTGTAGAAAACTCACCAAATCTGGGCTCCAGGGATGAAAAGATTCTATAACTGGTCTCCACACGCAGTATTTCTCATCTTTTCTTACTTCAGTTATCATACAAACTGTCCCTTTTCCACAGTTTCTACGCAGTTTCTTCACAGTTTCTCCACAGTTGGCGCAGTTGACCGTCAAAAAGGATCAACACAGATGCCACCAGTTTCACTGTAGTGGTTTTCTGCCTCTTGTTATCTTTTTAAAAAGATAGTAGCGGCTTCACCTTGAGCGGAAGGCAAAGTCTCCAATAACAATCAGTAGCAAAAGCGGCCGTAGCTTCTGAGGTAGTCAGGTTTAATCCCAGCTATACACAGCTTGCAGCACATTACAACAAAGTGGACGATCAATGCCCAACAGGGGTCTTTCAGTGGAATCCAATAATTAACCAAGAGCAATACTTTGCTCTATAAAAATAAACTGAACTGTTTATGAGGAATATCTATATTGAACTAAAACATATTTCATAGACAAGTTTAGATTACACATACATAACATGATAGATAGATACATATATAATTAAGAGAAAAATATGGGTGTTGGCTTGCAGGGATGGCAAGGGATACACATGATGTTGTGAATACATTGAAACAACATTAAGTGCAGTAGAGTTTCCATATTCAAGTCGCCTTCAGTTGCGCCCGAAGATACTCTTGTGATGCTTGATGCCGTCCCTGTGGCTCGCAGCTTTCTCATGCAGCTAAAATAGAACTCTGGTCAAATCCGGCTGAGACTGGATAATTTAAGTAGGCGGGCAGGCCTGTATATACATGATATCTTATGACCTGATAAGATTCATGTATTTGGCCTTCGATTCTTGGAATCTGGGTTTTTTTCTGTAGAAAGCTAGCATTTTTAAACACACATGTCTTTTAATACAAAAGTATGATAAGTACAAATATTTATCAATTAAACTCGCATTTGGCATTAGTAGGCCTAAAAATTTAAATGAAAGAAAAATCAATAGAGAAAATTAAAAGCTATAAAATGGTATTAAATTTGTTAAAATCGGTCTACTCGTTTGGCATCACGAAACGTCATACTGCATTATTTTACAAGTGTTTCAAGCTAGCCCCACTACAACATTATTTGCCTTCTGTCTGTCAGTTGTGCATATAAACATGTTAATCCATTTCATGATTTTCGTTCTTTGCTACTTATGGATGGTGTCATCATTGTTTTATAACGTCTAATACATTCGAAGGTGGATGGTTAAAATCCAACAAATAATACTTGGTTGGCTCATAGAATGTATGAATCAAGAAATTCTTTTTAAAATAAGTATTTTATTTATCAAAACATAAAAAAACATATAACAGTAACTTAAATCTTTACAAATAAATACAAACAATGATCAACGTTGTGTTATACAATATTTAAAGGAGTCATTCCATGTCATTTTCAGGTGAAATTAAAAGAAAGATAAAATCCATAGATAGAAATTATAAAAAAAAATGTTTCCATAAATTGCATTAAAATATTCAGATGAAAATAAAAATTTTTAAGATATGTCCCAAAGGTTGGAAGGCCCAGGTTAACAAAACTGTTATTAATATTATTCTTTGAACTTTCATAGAAAACTGGCTATAATATGATGTGATACATGGTTTTTCTAATCTAGCGGATATTAATCGGTTTTGAAGCCAAACTGGAAATAAGTATATGTAAAAAACATATAATTATTAATTTTTATCAAAATATTTTGCGATAAATATAATTACAGTATTATAAGACTATGAAAAAAGACTTTTTTTGTTTTAAACTATGATAGGTTACTAAAATGAAAAACGGAAAAAATACCCAGGAGTCATTTGTCCAATCATTAAATTCATGTAAGGAATTAGATGGCAGTGCTATCCTAAACCAGACATTATACAGATAATTTCAATTTTAAAATACTTCATTTATCGACAATTACACAGTAACAAAACAGTAAAATAAAAATTTGATATCACATTACTGATTAGACACTGTTAGGAAAACTTTGAAACTATATTTTATATCCAAATTGTCATTGGAAATAGATTTAAAAAGTAAAAATGTAGTCAAAGCTGCTTGAAAATTTTTTTTCCCTTCCCCAACAAGATTTTTCGGGTTTAAAAAGTCAATATTTTTTTCACAAGGAACTTTCAGATATTTCTTTTAGTTAATGTTGTTTTAAAAGCACCCTTCTTTCTGTATATTAACAGAAAGTTTTAGCTTCACACTCCCTTTAAATTTATTGGATGTTGCACCAGATTTTCATGTAATCTAATAAAGTGTACTCTATCCAGGTAGAGTAAAGTAACACCCTACAGACCACCAACTCTATGTTTACACGTCCCTAGACATTTGAGTGTGTCTTAATATCTCTTTTAGTCTCTAATTTACGAATAGTGAATGTTTAACCCCCCCCCCCCCCCCGATTAGAGATAATATAAGATTTTGATTCTAAGTTTGTCTTTCTATCTCTTAAGACTTTTAGTATTCAGGGAGGGATGGAACAATGGGACTGAAAATCACACTTTGAATATAAATATAAATCATTACACAGACATAAGAAATAGGTGTTTATATATACTTTTAAAATGAGAAAAATATTACAAATCCATTGTAAGCAAAATTGAAATAAAAAGTTTACAAAATAGTAAATAAACTACAATAAACTAAATTATATGAAATTATCATACAGGCAACCATCTTAAATGTTGTTTTGAGAATAGAAATGGGAAGGGACTTTTTTATGCATTTAATTCAATTTTTAACCTTTAGCCTGTAATCAGTGATCCCTATCAAACCTACACAAATCCTGATCAACCTCAGACCTACACACATCCTGAACAGGTTCAACCTCATCAAAATTTAAACAAAATATTCTAAACTATCAAATACACCCCCTAGAGGCCTCTAGGGGCACTTGAGGTTGGGAATGACTTTCCCCCTTAAATTTCAATTTTATTTTAGAAAAAAAAGGTTAAAGGGTGATTTCTCTAAGGAGGGTGGTGGTATCTTACACTAAAAAAGTTACAAACCTTCCCAGGATCTATAAGAATCTTTACTGTTATGGAGAACCATGTTGAAATCAATAAATATTTCCTCATGATACATAAAGTTTTTTCCAGTATGGTTTCAAAACCGATTAATATCCTGTGGATTAGAATTTGAATTTTTATAAAAACTATAACTAAAAGTGGAAGGGTTGACTTCCCGCTGGCCTCTAGTGGCGTAGCTGCTAGTATATTGTTATTGCAGAAAGACAGAATAATTTAACTAGTATTGATCCAATACTGTATCCTTTGATTTTACGAATTTTAATGTTTTTTTCAGGGATAAGACAATGGCCGAAAAATTGATAAATCCCAAATGATTATACACAAAATTACCCCTTCTGTAGATTATAATTAGTGGTTAAAACATTTGGACACTCGAGTTAATAAACCAAACAATTAAAATTTAATAGAAGTTCCCAAAGTTGTTGTGCCAATGAATGAGAAAACGTTATTAAAAAACCTTTGGGGACTAGTGTAATAAACAGTTAAATGTCCCCTCCTACATGTATGTATCTCATAAAGTTTTAACAGGAATTCAAGGGATAGGTCAATCAATGACTACATTTATTTATATCCCCAATGATGATAAACAAGATAAACTACCGTAGAATAAATTAATTGGTTGAAAAATTTACTAGTTTAGAAAAAAAACATCCAAATTCAAGTGTTTGAGCCAACGAAAGAAAACTTTGGGTACCAGCATAATTTAAAGCTCAATGCCCTTCCCTGCCTGTCATAAAGAGAGGGGGTAGGGACATTGGACTGTTTATTACAATAATAACAAAGTTTTAGCATGATTTCTTATTCATTCGCTCAACACTTTGGGTACTAAACTTTGATTAGTCAAATAATATACTAGCAGTGTCCAAACATTTTAACCTATAGTTATTTAATCTAGAAGGGGTATATTAATGTATCATCCGTTGTTTTTTCCCTAATACATATATTTACAATTGACTTCGAATAAAAAAGACAACTATAAATGTTATACTTTTCTTTTATAATTTTTGTGAATTTGTTCGTTTTATCTCTTGTTTCTTTATCCTCGTATCCCTAATGAAATAAGTAAACAAGGATAACAACATACACAAGAGCAGTAATTCAAACATTAATATTTGTACTAATTGATACAAAATAAATTGTTTTAAGAGGATGTGTGGTCGTTCGTTTTCCCAGAATAAAGTTTAAAATCAACAGAACATTGTAACATGTCTATATTGACAATAGAATTTGATCATTACGTACGGACATACAGACCCTAACTATATATAAGTTTTACTTGTGACGAGAAAACATGGTTGGCAATATACAGTAGCAAAGCTCCAAAGGTGATAGAACCAACAAATATTAAAAGTAGAATCTAAAACAAATTAAAAAAAACAGGGGTATAGTCCCTTTCGTTGCAACGCCTCTTAAGGGGCGTTTGGTCGTATTTTCACAGTAGATTTTCTCCTATCTCTAGCCCCTGCGGGGGGCTCTAACCCTGCGGGGCAATCACCTAACCGAACATAACCTAACCTAACCTAAATTGACATATAAAAAGCTACTGTAAAACACGACAAAACGCACCTTAAGAGGCGTTGCCACGAAAGGGACTAGACCCAAAAACATTACCAGGGAGGGAGGGGACATTGGGCTGTTTACTACTTTAGTCCCCAAAGTCTTATTATTACGTTTTCTTATTCGTTGACTTTATAAATTTTGGGACTTGAATTTGATTGGTTGGTTCAGAAAGTTGAGTGTCCAAACATTTCAACCTTTAATTGATATCTACAGAAGGGGTAATTATGTGTCCATCATTGGGTATGTCAATTTATTGACCATTGTCTTATCCTTTATGATCCCTAAATAGTAGCATAGCTTTGCATTAGCAACAACAAGGCATTTTTTTCTGTAATCCAGGTCAGTCTGTCCGTATGTACGTTAAATACGGATAGCTGTTTTCATTAATTTAAACATGTTGTAATTGTCCTATTGATTTTAAACTTTTCATGACGATTCTTAACAGTAAGATACGATCTAAGATGTTCTATTATTTTGACAGAATTTGAACAAAAAATGTTAAACATTCAATGCGTTTTTACTTTATAAATGTTTTGCATTCTTGTCCAAAGCAAAGCTACTGTTATCATGCCGTAAATTTGTTTACTGGAAGGTTTCAAGTAAGGATGTGCAAGCTTTTTTTAAATGGGAAGGGGGCAAATACCCAGTTTGAAAATTATAGACTGCGCAACAATAATAACAAGGATGGCAACATCCATAAGAAACGACGCACTAAACTTTATAATTATAGAGAGTATGGGCAGCTGATATAAAAAAGAAAAAATATATATAATAGTTATTTCTCGTATCGTATTATAAACGGCTTTCCGCGGATATAGAATGTACAATTATAAGATTAAAACTAGTTTTTTTAGCCCCGTGGTGCCGAAGGCACCGGCTAAAAAAACTAGTTTTAATCTTATGATTGTACATTTCTATATTCGTAGAAAACTGGATATAATACGATGCTAGACATAGTTTTTTCGTATTCATGAGAACCGGTTCCTATCCACCGGATTCAAATGAATACGAGAAAATAAATTAAAGTAAACAATATTTCAGCTGTCTTGCATTTGCTGTCATGCGTTGCCTAAATAGAGTTATGGACGGACTGGTGTACAAAGAGATATATAGAGTAGTTAGAAAATAGAAGTGTCAAAAAGTTCAAATTATTAATATCCCTATTAAAACTGTTTCTCCTTTCAATTTCAATGTATTATGTCGTTGACTATATAGCTTTTAAAATGATTACTTTTGGTTGACATATTATCGACAATCTATTTTTCAGGGATATTAGATCAATTTAAACAACTTATAATATTAATCCAGGGATCATAGGGAATATTGATAAATGCAACGCCCCTAATGATAATGAATGAACAAAGAGAGGAAATTGGACTGTTAATTACACAAGTACCCTAAGTTTTAAAATTATGTTTTATATTCGTTGGATTAAAAACTTTGGGTACTTTTATTAAATTTAGATTGGTTAGTTCTTTAAAAGCTTCAAAATATTTAAACTAATAATTTTAAACTATAGAAATGGTAATTTTGTTAATTAATTATGTATGTTTGTCTTATCCCTTAAGATAACTGACAAAGTTACTATACCCTTTCCTTAGACAAAAAATACTGGAAAAAAAATTTGGGACCAATAAAAATTCAATAAAAGTTTTCAATTGAGATCATGGGGTTAAAAAAAACTTTAGGTACCAGCAGGGACGTCGAATGGGGGAGGGGTAAATGGGTGATTACGACACCCCCAAAAATTTTAGATTTTTAATTTTTACCCCCCCCCCAAAAAAAAAAGCTTGGACGTCCTTGCCTCTATTATATAAAGATAGCCCCCCCCCCCCAAATAAAAAAACAGTATAATTTATGGTCCAATGGCCCCTTCCTCTGTGTTGATTCAAAAGTATTCAAGATATAAAAACATTTAAGTAACAAACAACAACCCATTTTAACTATACCCAATATGATTGATTTGTCTGGAAGTCCCAAATATGTATGGTACTGAGTTGCACCTGTTTATGGGCCAAGGCATTCGCCATACTCTCATTATTATTGTCGCATTTCAGACATAGCAGCAGAAGAAAATATTTTCAACGTCTCTAGAATAACGTGGTGTGACCAGGCTCGAACCCCCTACAGCAAGCTGTCATGTTATCATTTTGTGAATCATCATTGGGTATATACACCAATTGATCGGTCATTGTCTTATCTCTAAGATCCCTGGCTACTTATGGTTGAAAATTGACTTGGTTAGAGTAGAATAAGGTTGTAATTGCACTTTTTGGGTCATAATTGTATTTTATGAAAATAAGAAACTTGTTGTTGCTACGCTATTTTATTTTATTTTGTAATATTTATAGTATACTATTGTTGTGCTACTTATGGATATGATTGTTCTTGTATTTAAACTTTTAGGAATAGTCCCTATGGTGCCAACGACCCTTTAGGGGCAATTTGTCGTATTTTTAAAATGGCTTTTCATAGGTTATTTTAGGTTAGGTTAGGTTATATTGGGTTAGGTGATTGCCCTACAGAGTTAGAGCCGAAATAGGAGAAAACCTACTGTGAAAAATACGAAGAATCGCCCCTTAAGGTGCGTTGCCACGAAAGGGACTATACCCAAACTTTTTGCCGCGCTAATTCTCTTTGCTAAAAGCAAAGCTTTTCTATAAATACTGCTTCCCGGCCAATAGGAATGGCATCCCAGTCCACTGAAAAGTCTCGGGACTTGGCATGGTTGGCCCTGGCCCTGGCCTTGTGATACAAGGTTGGGTGATACAGGAATACTTGCGACATTGCATTCAGGGCGGCAGGTACACCTCCTTGTGCTGCTGCCAGGGAGATGATGGTTAAGTCTCCCAGTAGCTTGAGAATCAACAGCAACAAACACAGTATGGCTGCGCCATCTCCCCACTCGTGAATGGCTTGTCTAAATCCAGCCCAGACATCCAGGGTTTCCTCCCCTTCCTCCGCCAGTCGGTCAATTATAGGAAACTATGCCATGGTCTCCGGTGGCTGAACAGCTTCCCTGCTGGACGCAGGAGCCATAAGACAGGCCGGTCAGCATGGCGGCCTCATACGCCGGAAACGACAGTAGCTGCTGCCAATCATTCAGCTCAGCCTGGGAATACAACCCTCCCGAGCTAAAGTCATCCAAGGGCTCGGTCCGCAGTTGTTTGGGTGTATCCAGCGGGGGCGGCCTCTTCTTAGGGGATGGAGTTAGCTCTATCCACCCTTCCTCGGCGTGTACAGTTAGGGGGTAGGTGGAGGAGCAGGGAATCTTGGTGGCGCGACCGCTATACACCTTTGTCACGGCATCTACAAATCCTGTGGGCTCCACCGGCACCTTGTCCCAGCATTCATTGCTCTCCCTTACCACGTACTTATTACGCTGGCAGGTAAGCTGGAGCAATACATCTCCCCTCAAGATAGAGAACGTGCTCCCCTGGACACGCACCGGATGGGCCGGGTCTAGCTGCTGGAGCTTCCAGCAGTTGGCCGCTACCTCTTCTGCTGCTGCGCTTCGCATCTGAGTCTCCAGGGTGAATCCGATGTAGGCCGCGTGTATCTGGGCCTGGAGGGGGACATCCACGTCCCTAGCGGATACTCTGGGCAACGCTGCTGCGGCCGGGTCGCCTGCCACGAACAATGCTGGGTGGTTGGTGGCATGGGCTTCAAAGTCGCAGTTCACTATCGAGGTGGGGGTAGTCATGTTAATAAAGAATTGCGCCTGATGGTCAACCAAGAATGCATCCATTACCAGGCTGGGCTGGAGGCTGCGGATCAGCCTCAAGGTGCAATCTCTCCCCAGGTGGTCCCACACGTACGTGGCCTCTCCGGTGATGCAGGACAGCTCGGACTGGGGACACGCCAGGTTCAGGTGGTCAGACTGGGACTCCACCCATCTGTTCTCAACTACGTAAGTCTCCTCCTTGACCAGCAGCCGTCGCTCCTGGAGCACTAACTCATTGCGGTACAGTTGACCTTCAAAATGGACGTCCTCCCCTTCACAACCCACCCCCTCGGGGCTGTTGACCAGTGCTCCCACCATATCAAGGGTGAAGAACAGGGGGTGATTCAGCTGGAACGTCAATGGCTTGGTCTTGCCTGGCAGGGTGTAGACTCGGCTCCGGGCCAGGTCCCGGCAAGTCTCTGGGTCAATCTTGGTTGGCCGCATGAGGGTTGGGACCGACGTCACCTTCAGGTGGCCCCAGACGCCACACCTGAATGTCCACTGGGACACTGTGAGTTGACAGCTATACCCCGTGGTCTCCCGGATCTTAACTTGTTGCAGGATATGTACCTCATGGTCTAGAGGCACCTCCTGGTGTAGCGGCTCTTTGCTACACATCTGCTCCTTGTTGAAGGCGGTGACATGGGTGGGGTTGGCACAGTCCCACCCTACTAAGACATAGCTGGCCGTGGGCCACACAGCTGCTAGCAATAGGCCCCACAGAACCATCCACCAATGGGAAAACCGGCCAGACAGCCACCATCCTCGTGCGCGCATCTGGGGGTTCTCGGCTCTGGCCACAGCGGCTTCTTGGGAAGGAGGGCTGTTTGTCGGCTCCTGGCTAGATATAAATTTCCATTGAGTGTTATCCTTAGACGCCTGGGGCTTCCCTATACCCTCCCCAATGACGGACTGACAGGCGACCGGCGCCTGTTTGGGCATGCATGCCCAGTGGCATGGGGCTCTAGTGCGTGTGGCACAGGCTCGCCCTGCATTACATCCCTCTCCTGCCCTAGGAACTCAGGTGCATGTGGCACAGACAAGTCCTGATACCCCCAAATCTCAATCTCCCCAGCCTCTGGTGCGGGGGGCACAGGCAAGGTTGGGGGGTTACAACATATTGGGTACAATGTATTTGTCAACTTTAACTTATCCTGGCTCGGTTGAGGGGGCTGGACAGCTGGACACAGTTGAGGGTGAGGGACAGCTGGACTCTCCCTGCTGGCTGGGGGCTCGGGCTGACTGGGGGTGACGGGTGTCACCCCTTCCTCCGGGGCTGCGGGCTCGTTCCAGGATCCAGGTCTCTCGGTGGCGGCGACGGTTGTCGCCCCAGGCACCAGCGTGAGGGCGCTGGATAGCACCCCCCAGTCTTCACAGGTGGCGGCGACGGTTGTCGCCCCAGACATCAGCTTGGGGGTGCGGGGTAGCACCTCTCGTCCTTCCCAGGTGGCGGTGATGGTTGTCGCCCCATACATCGACTCGGACTTGCTGGCTAGCGCCTCTTGCCTCTCATGCTCGGCGGCCGCGAGGGCCTCCCCGTACATCGTCCAGGTGGCGCTGGGTAGCGCCTCTCGTCTCTCGCTGGGGGTGACAGTGGTTACCTACTCCTTCGGGGGACTTGGTCTGGCGGGTACCATCATGTTGAGGCCGAAGGGCAGCGGCCGCAGGACTTCTGGCTCCGCGATGTTGGTTGGCTGCACGTACTCCAGTCCCATGTGGTTGAGGCTGAAGCCCAGGCCAACCCGGTTGGGTTCAGCCGCTCCTCCCAGCACGTTGATCCTGGCTGGGATGGTCCCAAACTGCGGCATTCCTGCTGAGTGGCCCACAGCGCTGGGGGCAGCGGCTTGCTGGAGTGTCGCTGGCGGCGCGCTCCCTTCCATGTTGGCTACCTGGGAGCTGGGCTTTCCCGAGTTCGCGCCCTTGCCGGCTACGCGTCTCCTCCCGGCTACCTGGTCCCAGTCAGCCTTGCACTCGGCTGCCGTATGGCCTGCGTAGTGGCAACGTTCACATCTGGCAGGCCGGTCATGGCGGGACTGGGTGCGTCGCTCTTCTAGGCTGACCTCCATAGGAGTAGGACAGTCTCTGACTCGGTGGCCTTTCCCATGGCAGCGGTAGCAGCGGCCTGGAATCTTGGAGGCGTCGTCTGGTGCGACCTTCCCCATCTGGTGGAGACCCGGAGCCAAGGCGCCAATCTCTATTGGCTCCGAATCATCATACTGGGGCAACTGGACACTGGCCGATCCCATGAGCCCGTCGGTGGCGTCCACCAGGCACACACCCTCCTTCAGCTGCTTGGTGATCATGGTCACGGTGAACATGGCACGCCTCGTGTACTCAGGGACCGAGGCGATCTCATGTCCCATCATTACACGTTTCACGTTGGCGTTGCGGATGCCACGGTTAAGCTCATCAATGAGCAACTCCAGATCTTCGTGGCAGTAGGCCTCCCTGTACAGGGCGCACTTTGTGGAGATATAGGCCTGGATGGGCTCCGTCGAGTGTTGCCTATAGTCTCTGAAGGCTTGCTTCAGGGTCTGGGACTCATAGGCTGGACGAAACAACATTTCACACTCGGCCTTGACTTGGTCGTAGGTCAAGGCTTGGCCTGCCTCCCCAAACAGGTGGGAGGCCATCTCCACCGCCTGCCCCGCCAGGGATAGTAAGAGGGCGTTGCGGCGGTTCAGCGTGTCATGGGCGGGTACGCGGTAAGCCGCCCATGACATTTCCAGCCTCTGGATGTGGGAGTTTCAGGACTGCTTGGGCGGTCCTCGGTACTCCGGCAGGTTACTCAGCATCAGCTTGCGGTACTCGGCTGGAGCCGGCTGGGGATCGTCCTGGAGCCATCCTTGAAGCTGATCGCCTCCTTGCGCTTGTTGTTGCTCCATCGGGTCAAAGGTTCAGCGTCGGGTCACTAATTATAAGCCAACACTATAGGCTGCTTACACTTGTGGTCACTATTCTAGCAACTGCTACCGTTTATCACTTGGTTGGTAGTTGGAAATACAAATATATAAAATAGGTATACACTGGGGTACTTTTCACTAGCTTCTCAGCTTTAGGGTAGGCTGGTAGGTCTAGAAAGTTGTTGAGGGTCTGAACTGCTGTCAGGAACTGATTTAGTTTTCCTTATCACACTGTAGATAGGGGGAGGAGCTTTGCAAGTTTTTTTTTCTAAAAATATATCTTTTGTATGCTATAGAGTAGCTCCCCTCCTGTGTGTGTGTGTGTGTGTGAAATCCCTTTTTCTCACAACGCGCCTATGCGCTGTCAGAGCGCGCACACGGGTGAAACGCGCATCTATCCCTCAATCTGCTCTCTCATTGGTCCGCTTTATCTCCTTTGTCTGTCAGATTTCGTTGCGTTCCGAGCTTCTCTGCGCAACCCGTGAAATGTGCTCCGTTCTCCCAGTCTCTGTCTCTGCACGGTAGACGGACTTATCCGAGTGCGGGGAGAAGGGGGAACGCGTGAGGGGACGGGGTAAGGACGCCCTTCCCCAGGTGGGGAGGGGGGTGCCGCGGGCTTGAGGTGACTGGGTTATAAGGTAGGTGGGCTTCTCCCTTAATCCTTGGCTTATCAGATGTCACCTTAGATTGTATTTACTTCAATTTATGGGTGGACCCTCCCCTTCTGTTGGGATAGGGGGGTGTATTTGCCGTGCTGCAGGTTTGGGGGTCCGAGTGTTTAACAATGCATTGTTAGCTTGCACCTGGGTTCTATTTTTGGCTTATCAAAATTCACGGCAATTGTTTACCAAACCCTGCCCATAAATCTATTGTTTAGCCTTCACACCAGGGAGGCAATCCATAAAATCTGATACAATATCTGTTTTTCTCAATGGGTGGCTGCGCTGTAGCCTCTCAGGATACTTGGGGTTAACGTAGTTTTTCTCCTATTTGGTACACTACACTCGTATTTTCGCTCACAGCTCGCGGCTATTTTGCTTGCTTCAGCGAGTCAGCGGCAGGGAATGTCCCGTCCTGCAGCGCCGTGGGTCCGAATCCAGGTGGTGGCGGCAGGGAATGTCCCGTCCTGCAGCGCCGTGGGTTCAAATCCCGCTATCTTTCGCAGTAAGTAATGGGCCTGTTTCAGCCGTCTGCAATTATTTGGCCTGTTTCAGCCCGTCCGCAGGCCTGTTTCAGCCCTTGAGTGCACAATCCTCCGTTAGATTGCGTCGCTCTCCGCGGTTCTCCGTCGAATTTCGCCGCTCTCCGCGGTCTTTCGTCAGATCTCGCTGCTCTCCGCAGCTCTGGTTCCGCCACTCTCCGTGGTCTTTCGCTAGGTTTCGCTTCCACAACTGCCGGATACAGAGTTAGACCTTGCTATCCAGGGTGGGTAATTCAGGTTGCTTGTGTCAGTTTTGCCAGTTTCACTGCTGGGAGTACCTTAGCCTCAGCTGGGCGTCTGCTCTACACTTGTGTTTTGCCGTAATCTCACACAGCTGTCACCAAGTTGTGGTAACCGCCTCGGTTAAATGGCCGTTACCCAAGTTCAAATGACTACGGCAGTGCGAACAGACATGGACACGTATAATTATAGAGAAGCTGGGCTTCTCTAGCTATCACTAGATAACAAACAAAGTCTATTCAGATGTTACTTTATTCAGGGTCTAAAGGTTACTACTTTATAATACAACAAATAATAAATACACAGATTGGAATAAATAATACTAGAGCAAAATCAATATAACTATATATACATTAATCAAAATGGGCAACAATGATCCCCCATCCCTGGAAAGGGGTGGGGGAACCAAACAATGCAGCTTAGCCATAATACGGCTGTCAAAATCTATCATTAATTTTAAAGCATAGGGAGGGGTCAGGCTGACCCCTTCCCCGGTACTCGGGGGAGGGCCCTCGGCCCTTCTCCGAACCAAGGTCAGGGTTGCCACATAACATGGCTCAGGGTCGCCGAATACCACAATCATATGTCCCCCTATCTCACTTCCCTTTCCTTACATCTTTTTTAAATTTCATTCTTTTTATTTAAAACTGTATTCATAATTTTGTCTCTCTTCCTTTAAAATATTTTAGGATCCTAGAATTTTTTTGTTTCAAATTATCGTCCTCAAAGGGTTAAAATATTTAGTTAAATGTTAAATTTTAGTTTAATATCTGAACACATTATAGATGCAGCGCTAGTATCTTCATAGGTCAGAGGGGAGGGTTAGTTTTATGTAGCGACAAAACTTATGGACAAAATAAGTAAATAATTTATAGCTTTAATAATAGTGGCGCAACTTATGTACTTAATTTTTCATAAACAAGGATGACAAAATTCATCAAAGCGAAGCTCTAAAATGGCAGTACAAAGGACATTACCACTTGTAGAGTGTCAGAACTGAATAAGCAGAATATAAATGTATGAGTCCAAACAAAATTGTGAGTAAATTTGTTGCAAAACTGTTTATGTAGAGAATAATGTTTAAGGACATAATCACATTTTTAGGACTTGATTATAGAGAAGCTTTGTACTTTGTTGTAATAAAGATCATATTAAATTTTTTTTTATATAAAAATAGGATAAAAATCAACATGTTTTAAATGGACGTAAAAACACCCTGGTATCGACTATAGAGTTGCTTTGCTTTCTTAATCATACCTAACTGTTATAGGAATCTCCATTCAAAGTTTAAAATCGATAGGCCAATTCTAACTCATCTAAATTAACGAAAAGAGCTGACAAATACAAAAGGACGGGCCGACCCTAATTATAGAAAAGCTTCACATTTAACAAACAAACTTTTTTGTTCTCTTTTAATTCATTGACACTTTAAAAACATTTAGAAGCTGGGGAAGATAGCATAAAACCATTGCTAACGTGAAACTTCCCAAAAATGTAGCTTTTGAAATATATTAATCTATTTTAAATTTTGATTATTTTTTAGGATGGGTAATTTTGTTTATCATCTTTGAATATAAATATTAATGTATAATCTATTGTCTTAACCCCTAAGGTCACTGAACTTATAAACAGTTGACCGCGGATAAAAAAAAACGATTATTTTTAATGTTAAATGGTTCCAATACCATTTCTCTATACACGGAAATTTGTCTATAATATGATTCAATAAATAACTATTGCATATAACATTTAGGGTATGGTCCCTTTCGTGGCAACAACCCTTAAGGGGCGATTCTTCATATTTTCACAGTAGCTTTTCTCCTATTTCTAGACCCTGCGGGGGGCTCTACTCCTGCGGGGCAATCACCTAACCCAATATAACCTAACCTAACCTAAATTAACCTATTAAGAGCCATTTTAGAAATACGACAATCCCCTTAAGGGGCGTTGCCACGAAAGGGACTATACCCAACATTTATAATATATATAACCCTACCTTATAGGTAAACATAAAAAGTTTCAATAGTATTTGATTTGTTTGTTTGTGTGTGTAGTGGGTCTTACTTGAGATACTTGTAAAATAAGCAGAATGACATTTTCGTGATCCTAAACGAGTGGACAGATTTTTATGAAATTAGTACCATTTTAAAGCGTTTATTTTTCTCTATTGATTTTACTTTTATTTGAATTTTTAAGCCCACAAATGACGGATCTCGAGTTTTAATTATGAAACATTTGTACTTATTATATTCTGTTAAAATCTTGTGATATCTCATATGAGGCCATATTTTTCCAAGAAATCAATATACATATGATGCTCCGCATTTATATGTATATTTGACCTTTCTATCATCTACGCGTGTAGGTTTTAGGCGATATTTAACTTATGTACTTTTATAGAGAAGGCTCCAGTTATCCAGGGATTTGGCATCCTCAATGCATCACGGAGATTTCCCCGGCACAACTGAACGTGACTAAACGGGAAACTCAACATACACTCCGGCCTGCTGATATATCCTACGCAGACCTACGTGTATCCCTAGCCATCCCTGCATGATCAGAAACGCCCCCTCAATACTTCAATACTCTCTGTAATTTTCCTATATGTATATTGATATAATATGTATTCATTAATTTTGTGTAAACTATACTTGTCTATTGAAAATACATCAGTTCCGCACAAACAGTTGTTAGTAGAGTATCAACTCCAATTTGTGGGCAGCTATTCCTAGCTGCAATTAATTATCCAGAAACATATAAAATCCCCTGTGGGTACTTGCGTGTAGTATTCGTTATTTAACTTAGCGGAGACGTACAAACGAAGGGAACGAGTTGCTTCGCTCTTGAATCGCTTCAGCCACAACGTTACCATTCCAACGAGAAGTGCCGCCACACCGCTCGAGGCGGGCTTTAATAGTTTTTAAAAAGCTATCTATCACGTCCGATCCGTTACAGTCAAACTGGTGTCAGCTGTGCTTGGATAAACCGCAGTGCTCAACAGGAGATTTACGTGGAAATTACCCCGAGGAACTACGGTAATTTCGGACGATTGTGTACAACCAGACGGGTTTTATGAGAACTGAGATCAGAAAGGACGAAGACCCCTGTGTTTGGAGACCAGTGTGGGACCATTCTGACGTCTGGGACATCAACTTGGTAAAATTTTCTTTAAATTCTGAAGAAATTTCGTTAAGTTTCGAAGATGGCGCAAGCTCAGCAGGCTGCCGATCTAGAACAGTTGAATTTGCAGCGTGCCATTCAAGAGGCACAAGCAGAAGGAGCGCCGAATGAGAACGCTCAACTCATTGCGCTAGGCAACACCTGGTTGGAGAACCAGCGCCGGAAGCTTAACAAGCAGAATTTTCCCCGGTTTTGCAACCGTGCCGGAGAAGATTGGGACGGCCACAAGACAAAGATGGCCAATGCGTTTAGAATTGCCCGTCATCACCCATCGGATCAAGAGGGCAGGAAAGGCCAATACATCATGAGTCTCGACGGAGAAGCGTTCCAGATGGCCCGAGAAGTCGCCGACAACCAAGATGCGCTCACCCTTGAGCAGGTAATGGATAGGCTGGATGCCATATTCCTAGCACCATCAGATTCAGACATCAACAAGGACGCGTATAAGCAGTTGTCGCAAGGCAAGAACGAGATTCCGCAGACGTACCTTGCTAAGAAAGAGCAGATGTGGTTGAAGGCCTACTCCCCAGACAACCCTGATCCAGGCCAATTCCGGAAAGAGGTAACCCTTGGTTTACGCCATCTAGAGGTACGAAAAAGAGTTTTCTGTCAGCTACCTAGTATTACCAGCATGGGTGTCCTACGGAATGTTATTATGAACGAGATTGCCACGCAGCGCCAACTTATTCACCATGGAGATGCTGAGGATACCTCCATGGATGGCCTCGCCACGTCCAACCGTGTCATCTATCGCAACGACGGCACCGAGGATATGGAGGTCAACGCTGTCGGAGATGGAACCAGTAGCGTCAAGTGCTACAATTGTAACCAGACTGGCCATTATTCGCGTAATTGCCCCAAGAAGAAACAGCAAGCGAGCAAGGGTACGGGCGGTGCCACCAAAGACAAACCGAAAGGCAACTGTCGGAGGTGTGGCATGCCTGGCCATTGGCAGAAGACGTGTACTATTCCTGAGGACCGGCTGGCGAACGTGCGCAAGAGAAATCAGGAGAAGAACGCCAACAGCGGCGGACGCGGCCGACAGCAGCAAGATCGTGGCCGGCACGCCGTGCGAGAGATGCGTACCAACGAACCTGGAGACGCCGACAGCGGCGTAGGAGATGATGACCAGGCGCAGTTCTATGGAGATGTCAACTGTTTGGAAGCAGTTGGCCACAGAAGCAAGACTTCAAAAAATGTGAGAGAGGGCTCCCGTCGGTAGGTCGGAGTCCCTCAGCAGCTGTAGACCCTACCACCCTCAATCAGATGCAAGGACGACGAGGCGCCCGGGCCATGGTCAAGATCAGCCTGCGTGCAAATGGACCGACTGTGCGGACCTATGGTCTCATTGATACCGGTAACAAGTTGCATGAAGGAGTCGCCGTAAATGAGGAGTTAGCCCGGAAACTACAGTTGCCGATTGTTCCTTGCGATTTAACAGTGGGAACAGCGGCGAATGGCGGAGATATGGACGTCATCGGCCGTGTTTACAACATCAGCGTCATCTTGGGAGATGACTGTCCTAGCTACATTCGAGAGGCATTGGTTATACCTGAGCTTCGCACCCCCATCAATCTTGGGTGCAAGTGGGTCGAGGAGATTCGTGGAGTTCTAGATTATTCATCACCGGTGCAGGCGGCGTTAGTCGTGAAGCAGACGAGAGTTCCGCTTGTACAGTCCATCGACTACGAGGTTCCAAGCGCCTCAGAAGACGAAGAGCGGTCTGGAAAACCGCCGGGGGAGCACTCGCCCCCCAACCCTCAGATAAGTGTTTCATTGCGAGCCTTCGAGGAATTGAATGCAGAAATAAGTAGCTATAGTAGTGCCTTAAATGTTTGTAAACCCACTTTTAAAGAATTATGTAAAGCAGAAGATAATTTTGCGAATGGTAATGTGCACCATTCACGTGAGTTTTTAGCACTTAAACCGGATTCCATCGAATCATATGTTGCGCAACTTTCTTTTAAGCACAAAGCAAAAGCAGATTTTGAGCGCAAAAACGTTTGGACACGTAATGTCAAGGGACCGCTTCGTAATTCCCAAGGGCCGGCCGTTCGTTTGAAAACCGTCGCAGTAGGTAAGCGGCCGCGTCCTGTCCGTTTGTCCGTCCAAGCGACTAGGATTCTCGCGCCAGAGTCAGTGTCTGTCGTGAATTTTCTTCCTAGCCGAGAACTCCGACCGCAAGCGACTGTCATGGTAGAAGAGACCGTTTTAGATGATAGTCCAGTGCGTGTGTTGGAAGGAGTATACAGAGCCCAGCAAAATGGGATTGTCCGCATCCCCGTCGTGAATTTGCAGGAGCAACCGTGCATTGCATCGGCTGGGTGTGTGTTCACCGCCGAAATTTGTGAGGACAGCAGTATGGTGATCAACACCGAGAGCTTGGTGTTGAGAGAGCCCCACGAAGTTATTCAGTCAATGTCCGAGAGCAAGGCGAGCGACCCCACCAAGCCCATGACGAAGGAGCAGATGGAGAACCCCACGTTCAAGGAAGTATGGGAGGACCTGGAGATGGAGGACAACGAGCTACTGAACGAGCACCCCGACGTCAAGAAGCAAGTCAAGGAGCTTATTTATGAGTACAGAGACATATTCAGTCGAGAGGCCCCTGGGCACACAGACCTGGTAACAATGAAGTTGAAGCTCAAGCCAGGGACGGAGCCCATCAGGCAGAGATACAGGGAGTTGAACCCTAAGATGTTGAAGGATCTGGAGGCGCAGATGGCCGACTGGCTCAACCAAGGAGTGATCGAGCCGAGTTCATCGCCATGGGCGAGCCCCCTTGTTCCTGTGCGCAAGAAGGATGGAAAGATCAGATGGGCAGTGGACTTCCGCAGGTTAAACAGTTGCTTAGAGCAAGATAGTTACCCGCTGCCGAGGATACAGACTTTATTGGACCGCGCAGGAGGACATCGTGTATATTCAACGTTAGATGCCACAGCCGCCTACTTCAACATCTCCATCGATCCAGCATCCAGGGAGCTGACGGCTTTTGCCACGCCAACGGGTTTGTGGCAATTCCGCCGCATGCCCTTCGGCATCAGCACAGCACCAGCGGTGTACAGCAGATTCATCAGCACCGCAATGAACCCGCTGGGGAGCGAGGTAGCGCAATGCTACCTCGATGATGTAATATCTTATAACCTGAGAGTTGCGGATCATGTACCACAGATGCGACAGGTTTTTGAGGCCCACCGCAAGGCTGGAATCAAGCTGAAGGCAAAGAAGAGCAAGCTGTTCCAGAAGAAGATACAGTATCTTGGCCACATGCTGAGTCATGAGGGTATCGGTATGGTGCCTGAGTATGTGGAGCGTATCAAGAACTGGCCGCCGCCAACGACTGTCGCCGAGTTGAATAGTGTCCTTGGTTTTTACGGGTACTACCGGACCTTCATACCGGAGTACGCCGACTTGACGTGTGAAATGAATGCACAGAAGAAAGCCACGAAGCTAGAGTGGACCCCAGGGATGGATGAGCAGTTCCAGCAGTTGAAGGACAAGTTCCAGAATGCCCCCATCCGCGCTGTGCCTGATTTTGAAGCGGATACCCCGTTCCAACTGACCACCGACTACTCCGGAAGAGCAATCAGTGCGATCCTGAGTCAGGTTCAGAATGGCGCCGAAAGGTTGATCGCCGCCATGGGACGTAAGATGACTGGCGCGGAGCAGAGATATCCCTCATGGAAAGGAGAAGCCTCCGCAGTTATTTATGGCATCAGAAAGTTTCGGACAATCCTGAGCTTCAAGCCGTTCCAAATTAATACAGATAACAGCGCCCTCAAGCAGTTGAAGTCACTGAAGAAGAACACTGGCATGATGGCCAGGTGGACTGAGGAGCTGGCTGGTTACGAATTCCGTGTGGTTCATCGGCCGGGAAGACTCAATACCAACGCCGACGCGTTAAGCCGGCGCACCGATGCTGATATGCCAGACCCTACAGCCGAGGAAGAGGCTGAGCAAGAGGAGTACGTCGGAGCTGTAGATGATGAGCCTGCCGACGAGCTTCCTGACCACAGAGAACGGTACAGAGACCGAGTGTACAAGCATCAGTTAGACGACCCTATTTTAGAGAAGGTTCGTAGATGGATTGGCGTCGACCGGCGTGCACCAGACAAGGCAACTCTGCGTGGAGAGAGTAGGGACGTGCACCGGCTGGCCGAGATTTTTGACACTCTGCGAATTGCAGAAGATGGAGTTATTGAGCAGGAGATACAAACCTTCACAGGGAAGCGACGCAGAATCATGGTCCCTTTGTCCCTGAGAGAAGAGGTGTTCACTCACTGCCACAGAACTACCACTGGAGCGCACTTTGGCATGCACTCCACCATATCGAAGTTTTTGAGGAACTTCTATTATGTGGGACATCAAGCAGACATCCGCCTGAGGATCGCCGTCTGTCATGACTGCGTCCAGAAGAACATCAAGGCCAACATCAAGATAGGAGCGCATGTACCCATCCAAAACGGGTACCCGCTCCAGAAGATCTACATGGATGTGGTAGGCAAGTTCGACACAACCCCAGAAGGATACAATTTTATCCTAACACTACAGGACGGATGGTCGCGCTTTGTTCAGGCGTACCCCTTGAAACAGAAGACCGCCGATGAGGTCGCCACGACAATCATGGACAAGTTCATTTGTACCTTTGGATGCCCGCAGGCATTCCACAGTGACCAGGGAAAAGAGTTCTGCAACACCATCATGAAGAAACTCTTGCAGAAGCTCGGTGTTAAGCACGAGCTAGGCCCCGTGGCGAACCCCCAGAGCAACCTTATAGAAAGGTGGCACCGGACCATGGAAGAGACGCTGAGAACCGTGATCCAAGGACGGGAGACTCTATGGCCAGAGTATTTACCTGGAGTTGTCCTGGCGTACAACACAAGGATCCACAGCAGCACCGGCGTGACCCCCTTTCTTGCTTTCCAGGGTAGAGAGGCTACTCTACCCGCGGATTTGATTTTGCGGTTACCAAACCCTGACGATGACAAGGATATTCCCACAGCCGTGAGAAATTTATTGGACAGATACACGACCATGTATGAAGCCATGGCGAAGAGTCAAGCAAGCACCATTCGAAGAAATGCTTTGCAGTATCACAGCAATCGCGAATTTAGAGTAGGCGATAAAGTCTTTTATTTGGCACCCAACCATGGTAAAGCAAAGAAGAAGATGACCAAACATTGGAGTGGACCATACTTGATTACCGAGAAGTGTGCCGACGTTTTATACAAGATTCAGACAATACCAGCGGGAGAAAAGGAGGACTTGGTTGTGCATGTTGGTCGGTTAAAACCATATTATCCCCCAGCAATGACAGATGGAGACCCAACTTCTCCCCCAGAACCATTTGAAGAAGACGGAGATGAGGCAGGGGAGCAAATTCCCTTGAATCCAGAAAGGCAGGCGAAGCCGCCTAATCCAAGAGTTGATTTCTCAAATGGGGATGACAGCGATGAAGAGGGAGGACCCCCCGTTAGACCGGGAGGAGCACCACCACCACCGCCCAACATTGACCCCCTCAACCTTCCCCTACCGGATACACCACCGCCTAGATCACCAACGATGCAGCGCACGCCGCGCAGAGAGCAGAGTGAGAAGAGAGGGAGGGAGAGAGATCAATCTTGCGAACCGTCCGGTTCGGGCACTCAACGGAGAGATGCCAAGCGAACCCCCGATAGAGAGAGAAGCCCGAGAAGAAGCTCGCCCCCGCAGACACCGCGCCGAGATAGAGAGCGCGAGCGAGCTACATACACATACCCTCCTGCACCCCGGGTAGAGAAGCGCGCTCTAAGCGACAATGAGGAGCCGTCCACGGACTCACCCGAAAAAGGGGAGAGGGTTAAATCCGGAGGAAAGAAGCAGAGGAGTGGGACACTGTGGCAACAGCAAGTGGAAGAGAGCAAAGAGGTGCTAGACAGCTCGGACGAGGATATGGACCCGCCTGCAGTGGCTACACTTGCGCGGACAATCAGAATCCCCGTCAAACGCGGAGCAAAGCTGCCATACAAGGGTACGAAAGAAAGTGCGGGCCATGACATATACTGCCCCGCCCACACAATCCTTCCCCCTGGACAACAGACTTGCGTCCCTCTCAAGCTACACACCCGTGTACCCCCCGGATATTTTCTTAAGTTATTCGGCCGTTCAAGCATAGAACGGGAAGGAGTAATTTTACTGGCAGGATTAGTGGACAGCGACTACAACGGCGAGATACAAGCAGTCTTCTGGAACTTGAGTACCGAAGCAGTGGAGTTCAACAAGAATCAACGAGTGTGTCAAGCGGTGATCCTAGAGACTCGCGAGGTGGAATTTTATCATGTCGATAATCTTCCTACCACTGATCGCGGTGCTAACGGCTTCGGTAGCACCAACCAGTGAGGGGTACTCACTAGACATAGTAGATTGCACAAACCCTTCCACCATCAAGAAATTCAACAAGGAAACAATATGCAGAGCAGAGGAACCTACACAAGAAGTTCCAGTGAAGGAGCGCTACACCATTCTACAGAGGCCAACCCTGACAAAGGTACACGGATACTCCTGCGAAGTGAGGGTATCCTTGTACCATTTCAAGTGTGGAGTTTGGGGCCATCTCAAGTTACAACAGGTACGCCAAACCATGAGGCACGAGGAAATTACTGCAGAAAATTGCCGCCGCATGTCACTGGTTCAGGAATATCAAATTTCTGGCTACGGTGACCCGATCAAGGTGAAACTTAATCGCCCAACCTACGTTTCGGCAACTCTAGCCGGATCCCTGAAGATGGAAGACGACAAGATCACCTGCATTGGGCAGACCATCCGCATGGGCGACACCATCCACTACAACACTCTGAAGCTAGCTGAGTACCAGATTCTACTTAAAGAAGAAACTTTTCTGGTTAGCAACAACAAGGTAGAGAGTGAGACCGACCATCTATCTCTACCATGTCCATATCATAAAGGGGAGTGCATCACTGGCGCCGCGACATTCGTCTGGAATATCAACGACAGTTCCTGCACTCTACAGATGGTCAACACCATCAACCCCCTCACCACCATGGACACCTACCTAGTGGACCACCAACAGCAAGTTTTACTCAACACTACAGGTGCAATGAAACTAATGCATTGCCCCTTTAATGTCATCACCACGGACCACGACGGCATCTACCTGGGCAAGACCAGCGACCTCAGCAGACTCGCCACCATCGACCCCGGACAGATAGACGTGAACCTTCAAGCTGCAGTACATTTAAATTATTTAGCCTACAGTATGCGCCAAACCTTCAGCCAACTAGATGTAACACTACGGAAGACCATATGCGAAACCCATTACCATGGAAAGTCAGACCAACCAGTGCTGCTACATGAGCAGACTTATGGACTCTTGAAGGGAGACCTGTTGATGACCTTCCAGTGCACCAAGAGGACCCAGAAGATCAAGGACGACATCAATTGCTATCAAGATATACCTTTGGATCCTGATGGTTATGCAGATGCTGCAACTAAACATTATAAGTTGCATTCTACAAGGGTAACGTGTTCCGCGACTTTCCCCCTAACCGTCAAGTCTAAAGAAGGCTGGATTCAGCTGACTCCCGCCATCATCAAGACTCAGGCCCCCATGGAGATGACCATCGACACCCCTCTAGTTAACTGGACGGATTTCAGCCATGGAGGAATCTACACGGAAAGAGAGAGAGCTGAATGGTTACACACCCTCACCTTCCCCTCCTACACCGAGGCAAGCCTGAAGGAGATCACCTATGGACTCTGCATTGGAGACGGAAATTGTAACCAACTTTCTACCAACAACCTACCCCTGTACACCCTTGAGAATCTAGTGCCGGACATGGAACGCAAACTTGACTTATGGAGCAGCGTCAAGAGCTGGCTCCATGAATATGGCGACCTAATGGCATTCGCATGCCTGGTCATCCTAGGGCTAAAATTTATTACTGATCTGATATGCATTATCCTCACATTTCTACGTGTAGGACCTGGAGCCGCCATCGCCTTAGTTGCCCACCTTTACCTTTATAACAAGCATTCCTACCAGAAGCTTATGAGAAAGAAGAAGGCCGATACCAGAACTGAGAGGCGAGAACCTACGACAACAGCAGAGACAACGTCGCTATTACCAACGACATCAACCCCGAAGATCCAGATGACAGAGATACAGCCCATCATTATAGATCCTGCATCCTTGCCATCATACAACACTGCGACTAAAACATCTAGGCTATCAACCTTAATACCATGACAGAATAATAGGTAATATTGGCCGACCAGTCTATTGTCTTTGCCAATTTGAGCGTTATGTTATCTGGCACGTCTGTCTCGCCAGATAAAAAGGGGAGAAAATGTAGTGGGTCTTACTTGAGATACTTGTAAAATAAGCAGAATGACATTTTCGTGATCCTAAACGAGTGGACAGATTTTTATGAAATTAGTACCATTTTAAAGCGTTTATTTTTCTCTATTGATTTTACTTTTATTTGAATTTTTAAGCCCACAAATGACGGATCTCGAGTTTTAATTATGAAACATTTGTACTTATTATATTCTGTTAAAATCTTGTGATATCTCATATGAGGCCATATTTTTCCAAGAAATCAATATACATATGATGCTCCGCATTTATATGTATATTTGACCTTTCTATCATCTACGCGTGTAGGTTTTAGGCGATATTTAACTTATGTACTTTTATAGAGAAGGCTCCAGTTATCCAGGGATTTGGCATCCTCAATGCATCACGGAGATTTCCCCGGCACAACTGAACGTGACTAAACGGGAAACTCAACATACACTCCGGCCTGCTGATATATCCTACGCAGACCTACGTGTATCCCTAGCCATCCCTGCATGATCAGAAACGCCCCCTCAATACTTCAATACTCTCTGTAATTTTCCTATATGTATATTGATATAATATGTATTCATTAATTTTGTGTAAACTATACTTGTCTATTGAAAATACATCAGTTCCGCACAAACAGTTGTTAGTAGAGTATCAACTCCAATTTGTGGGCAGCTATTCCTAGCTGCAATTAATTATCCAGAAACATATAAAATCCCCTGTGGGTACTTGCGTGTAGTATTCGTTATTTAACTTAGCGGAGACGTACAAACGAAGGGAACGAGTTGCTTCGCTCTTGAATCGCTTCAGCCACAACGTTACCATTCCAACGAGAAGTGCCGCCACACCGCTCGAGGCGGGCTTTAATAGTTTTTAAAAAGCTATCTATCACGTCCGATCCGTTACAGTGTGATTTGATACTCAAAAAGGCGCGATTAAAACATTGCAGTAATAACATACTGAAATTCAAACAATTACATTTAATACTTGAATTTGTAGTAGTTAGGTACGATTAAGAAGGCGTAGCAACTGTATAATCATTACCAAAATGTCAGTATGTCCATTTTAAACATGAAGATTTTTAACTTTGTAACATCAAAAACTTTCTTCGTTAATTTAGGCATGTTAAAGATGTCATATCGATTTCAAATATTGCATGGTGATTTTTCTGATTTTTCAGTTCTGACATTCTACAAGTGTTAATGTTCGTTAGTCCTACTGTTTCAGAGCTTCGCTTTTATGGATGTTGTCATACTTGTTTAAACTAAAACCTGACATTTCCGATAGCTTTACAAACAGGGAGAAAAGCCATCAGTTCTTTTCAACTTTACTAATGCCATTTTGAAACCTCTTATCTTTGTTACACTAAAATTATTGTTTAAAAAATTATTAAAAGTCCCCAAAGTTTTAACCCAACAAATAGATGAACATGTTTAGAATCTTTGAATGGTTGAATGGTTTACAGGGGGTTAGGGGAGGAGCGGGGCAAGAAGTGGTCTCCTAAAGGGTAATTACTTCCCACTAAAAGTATAAATGTTGTCTGCTAAATTTCTATGTGACCTAGTTTTGACCTATTTTCATATATTGCTAAGCTTTTCGATAATTTATAAACGATCTTTAGAGATTTTACTAACTGCTGAACAGATATGGTTTTCCTGTATGGTCCTGGGAAGGTTTTAACTACTTAGATGGAGGGTACCACTCTCGATCAAAGATAGATTAACCTCATCTACAAACCATTTTTTTAAAAACTTTATCTTTTTAAAACTAAATTGGGGGAAAGGTCAATTTACCCCTTTTCCCCACTACAAGTGCCCCTAGAGGCCTCTGAGGGGCGTATCCACTAGTATTCGAAAGAGGGATAGGGAGTAATAATACTTAAATCAAATCTTAAAATGGTAGTATTTTATGCAATCTATTGCATAGAGTAGAAGTTATTTATCTTCGTATTATAGACAGCTTTCCTCGGATATTAAAAAGAAAAATTTTAGGATTAGACCTGGGCTAACAAAACTGGTTTATCAATGGACAGAAAAACCATTTTTTTAGTATGGCTTTGAAACCGATTAATATCCGCCGAATTAGAACTGGTTTCAGCAATACTAAAAAAATTGCATATAGTAGTAGTTATTTATCACATCATATTACAGACATGTTTCCTCAGATATCTTAATGAAGAATTTTTAGATTATTAACCTTATGATTTTTTATGATTATTTGTGGAAAATTGTCTGTATTATGATGCTATACATGATTTTTTAAGTATTTCTGAAAATTGGTTCTAATCCAGTGGATATTAATCGGTTTCAAAGCCAGACTGGAAAAGTTTTTTTTTGTCTATTAATATCTTGCTAACATCTACACTAGGGTAAAGCAGGCGAACTCTGTGTCGAGGCAAAGTCGGTAATTTTCAACACACTTTCATTAAATGACATTTTTCTCCATGTTCTAATCGACTAACATAAAAAATCATAAAAATAAATTGTTTGTTATTAGGGTACTTATTGGGTCTCATAGTCGGACAAAAAAAATTTTAGATTTTTTTTTAAGGTTGAGGCAAGTTTGAGTTGTAGAATGGTTGGTAATAATAAAATGTTATGTAAAAAATGGTAAAAAATGCTTTTTTATTATATTTAGCAACTTTAACCTTTTAGGCATGCTGTAATAAAATCAATATGTCAGAGATTTTTTTAAGCTTACAAATGGACTAACGACTTTTCCTTGAGGCGGGGCGAAGTCGGTCCGGTTTTTGATTCCAATTTTGACAAACTAGTCCTAGGTTAACGTCCTCTTAAAACCTGTTAGACTTTTCCAAGATCTTTCTAATGGTCTTGGTTCCATTTGTAAATAATAATTTTTTACCCCATTTAAAAAAATAAATGAAAAACCCTGCCTTACACTAATTGAGTTTTCCATTAGGCTACTGTGTTACTAAATTTAAATCTTGGAATGGTTTTAGGCTTTTTTTAGCTTTTTTTTAACATCCCCCCCCCCCTTCCCTAATAGTATATAGTATATGATTTTTAGTAACAATGTGTCAGATTAGGTAATTTTATCAACTGTGACTCTATGTCACTAAATGTCATATATGTTTTTTTGGCAACAAAGTGACAGATATGGTAATCTCCTCAACACTGACTCTATGTCACTAAATGTCATATATGATTCTTGGTAATTGGGTAATTTTCTCAACTCTGACTCTATGTCACTAAATGCCATATATGACTTTTGATAACAATGTGTCAGATTAGGTTATTTTCTCAACTCTGAATCTATGTCACTAAATGTCATAAATGACTTTTGGTAACAATGTGTCAGATTTGATAATTTTCTCAACTCTGACTCTATGTCACTAAATGTCATATATCATTTTTGGTAACAATGTGTCAGATTAGGTAGTTTTCTCAACTCTGACTCTATGTCACTAAATGTCATAAATGACTTTTGGTTACAATGTGTCAGATATGGTAATTACACCAACTCTGACTCTATGTCACTAAATGCCATACATGACTTTTGATAACAATGTGTCAGATTAGGTTATTTTCTCAACTCTGACTCTATGACATTAAATGTCATACATGACTTTTGATAACAATGTGTCAGATTAGGTTATTTTCTCAACTCTGACTCTATGTCACTAAATGTCATATATGATTTTTAGTAACAATATGTTAGATTTGATAATTTTCTCAACTCTGAATCTATTTCACTAAATGTCATATATGAATTCTGATAACAATGTGTCAGATTAGGTAATTTCCCCAACTCTGACTCTATGACATTAAATGTTATATATGAATTCTGATAACAATGTGTCAGATTAGGTAATTTCCCCAATTCTGACTCTATGACATTAAATGTTATATATGAATTCTGGTAACAATGTGTCAGATATGGTAATTGCCCCAACTCTGACTCTATATCACTAAATGTCATATATGATTTTTGGTACCAATGTGTTAGATTAGGTTGTTTTCTCAACTCTGACTCTATGACACTAAATGTCATATATGACTTTTGGTAACAATGTGTCAGATTTGGTAATTGCCCCAACTCTGACTCTATGTCACTAAATGTCATATATGAATTCTTATAACAATGTGTCAGATTAGGTAATTTCCCCAACTCTGACTCTATGTCATATATGACTTTTGGTGATTTTGTGTCAGATTTGATTGCATCGCCAAAAAAGAGAAAATAACCTGACATATTGTCACTAAATGACAGATAGAAATCTGAATATTAGTAAATTTTTGTCATATCTGAATATTGGTAACAAAGAGTCATATTGCGACAGATTTAAATCTGACATCTAGTGACAGTGAATTTCTAATCTGACCGAAAAGGGGTAAAAACTACTAGGGTTTTTTTATTGTAGTATATAATATTTTAATTCAGTAATTATTAAAACTTAGGGATCTACTGCAGTTCACGGTAAAATATTGCTGGTAGCGAATATTTCCAAAAATCTATGAATTTTAAAGGCTGCTAGCTGCCAAACGGCTGAACGTACAGATCATGCCCGTACACTGTTTCAAGCAGCATAAGAAGGCCTACAAATAATCTGGAATAGCCATAAATCAATAATGCATAATTATCTCACAGTGCAGTGAACTAAACAAAAAAGACCTATTTTACGCGTTTTTTCTTCAGTGAAGCTTTCCCTGTGAATCATTGGATCTTGGATATTCCAGATTATTTGTAGGCCTTCTTATGCCGCTTAAAATGGTGTGCGGATTATATCTGTACTTTCAGCCGTTTGGCAGCTAGCAGCCTTTAAAATTCATAGATCTTTGGAAATATTCGTTACCAGCAATATTTTACCGTGAACTGCAGTAGATCCAAACTTAGTCTATAAGTGAAAATCTATCTATTTCTATTTTTTTTTAAAATTCCAGCCTTTTCCTTTGATGATATTAAAGCTTAAATTTATTTGAAATAAAAAGGTATATTTAGATACTTTATGATCTAATTAGATTATGAAATTGCTTGATGTCATAATTAATTTGTTAAAATATTTTCACTTTAATTGTTCTTTGTAATATAACAAAACTGTGTGAAATATAATTATCTGAATTATTAATTTGTTTATCAATGATTATAATATTGTTTCCAAGCTAGGATACTTTTAATTTACTTGTCCGTGGTAAGCCTGTTTGTTAAAATATCTTTGCTACAAGTGTAAATACATGACATCCTTTATTTCAAATATAATTTGTTTCATCTATTTGGTAATTTCTAAAAGCAAAGCTCTTCTATAATTAGGGTTGGTCCGTCCGTAATTGATAGCTCTCATTGTTAATGATGGAGTTGTCCTATTGATTTCAAACTTGGCGTGGTGATTAGGTAATTAGGTATGATTAGAGTAGTAGAAACTCTATGATCGTTTCTAGAATGTCCATACATGTATTCAAGAAATGTTGATTTTTATTTTTGTTTTGACAAAAAATTTTCTGGTTAAATAATTATCCTATTCATACGATTTTTGAGGTACAATGTTTTAACTTATAAGTGACTCTTCTCTAAGATCAAGTCCTAAAAATGTACGTATGTCCTTAAATAGTATCCTGTATTAAAGAAGTTTTGGAAAAAGTTGAATTACATTTTTTTTACCTAAACATGGATTTGTCATCCTAGTTAAAGATAGGAATATTGTGATTATAATCGATTTTTATTGGATGTTGCACCAGATTTTCATGTACTCTTGTACATTTAATCAGTGGCGTGCGAAGCACCTTGTCTAGGGGGGGGCATTTTGATTATATATACTAATTTTAAATAAGGGCGTTTTAAGGGGTGGGATTATTTGATTATGGGCCTCCTAGTCCTTATCCCTTCTTCCCCATCCCTTCCCCCATCCTTATTTCCCATTTATATCCCCCACCTCTCCCCCCCCATTTCTTCTCCCCCATCCCTTCTCCCCACCCTGCAATGACCGAAGGGAAGGGAGCTAGAAAGCATCTTCGAAAAAATAGTACAGAAGATAAATTAACCTTCCCCCCCCCCCCTCCACCACAAAACATTTTTAATGGGTGGAAGGGGATGTTATAAAATCTCAGCAGGAAGGATGAATAACCCAATTTAAAGAAATTGGGGGGGGGGGGGGGGGGAGATAAAAATAATTTGGAAATAATTTACCAAAAATTAACCTAATATGAAAAAATGATATTAAATATTTCTTTATTGTATGACAACAAGGATGACAACATCTTTAAGTAGCAAAGCACAAAAAATCATTAATAAGAATACAGACAAGTAGATTTAAAGAGCATCTGTTGAAATAAATATATATTTTAGGTAGAAAAAGTCACAAATCCTTTTTCCTGTATGTTGTGTGATGACAGTCAAAGTAAATTACATACTGGATGCTCGAAATATGCAGGGAGGGAGGGAGGGGTTTTTGGGCTATTTATTACACTAGTCCCCAATATTTCATAGCAGAAACCATTTGGAAGGGCGCGAAGCGCAAATTTTTTTCTTCAAATATGCAGGGAGGAAGGGGTTTTTGGGCTATTTATTACACTAGTTCCCAATATTTCATAGCAGAAACCATTTGGAAGGGCGCGAAGCTCAAATTTTTTTTCTTCAAATATGCAGGGAGGGAGGGGTTTTTGGGCTATTTATTACACTAGTCCCCAATATTTCATAGCAGAAACCATTTGGAAGGGCGCGAAGCGCAAATTTTTTTCTTCAAATATGCAGGGAGGGAGACGTTTTTGGGCTATTTATTACATTAGTCCCCAATATTTCATATAAAATTTTCTTATTCGTTGGCTCAACAACTTTGGGGACTTTAATGGAATTTTGATTGGTTGGTTAATTAAGTCGAGTTTCCATACATTTCATCCACTAATTGCAATCTATATAAGGGGTAATTTTGTGTATCATCATTGGGGATGTACAAAATTTCTTTGGTAAAAAGTTTATATTATACAAAATAAAATACTTCCTATAACCTGGTTTGTTATGTTCAGTGAAAAAAGACTATAACCTAATTTCTACACTAATTTAAAAATTTGGTAAGGTTAAATGAATAGTAACTGTCTCTTTGGCGCGAAGCGCCAAAAATTTTTTTTGTTGAGTATTTGCTTGATCTTTTTTTAGAAACTGGGATAGTTTTGCTTTTTGTAGGATAGGGGGCAAAAAGGGGCATTTTTGTTGACCAGGGGGGGGCAAAATGGGGCATTTTTTAACATTTAGGGGGGGGCAGGGGGGGCGGTTGCTAGGGGGGGGCGTTTTGGTCGCTAGGGGGGGCGATTGCCCCAAATGCCCCCTTCGGTTCGCACGCCACTGCATTTAATTTTATCCATCGTCTTATCCCTTGAGATATTTAAAGATATAAAAGATAAAAGGGTGGAGTTAGGGGGAAGGGGGGGCATTAACCCTCCCTCATACAAAAGAAGGCAAAAAAGATAGACACACAAACGTCCTACTACTATTTTGTAAAGATTTAAGTTTGATAAAGGTTGCGTGATTTTTTATTAAAAACTATTGATATCCAATTTTTACAATTTTTTATGGCCTTCTTTTGAATAAGTAGCTAGCTATCTAATAAAAATAGTGCCCCCCCCCCCTTTGCTAGGTCTTTAATAGTTTATTTACCTTAGTAAAGAGATACATACCATTCCAAGATAAACATAAACAGTAACCAAAACAATGACCTAGAAATATTGTCTTAATAAACTACTTTGTAGTTTGTAAAAGCGAAGCTCTCTATATTTAGGGTCGGTCCGTCCGTCACAGACGGATAGCTTTTTTCATTAATTTAGGCATGTTAGAATTGTCCTATTGATCTTAAACTTTGCATGGTGATTCCTTTAATAGTTAGGTACGATTTAGAAAGCGTAGCAACTCTATAATCATTACAAGAATGTCCGTACGTCCATTTTAAACATGCTGAGTTTTTCACTTTTTTAAAAACATTTTCCTGTATCAAGCAGTTTTTTTTAACAAATTTACTTACAATTTGTTTCGAGTTTATACATTTATATTCTGGTTATTCAGTTATGACACTCTATATCTTTTAATGTTCGTTAATCCTACCATTTCAGTGCTTCGCTTTAATGGATGTTGTCATCCTTGGTTGAATTATAATTGCTGTAAACAAAAATAAGGTTCTGATTGTAAAAAAGTGTAAATTATATTGTGCTACCAGAATTTTAAATTGTGCTTTAGAAAGCACCACTGACTTTGAGTTAGGGTGTATGTATGTGTGTGTGTATTTTTCGGAGATATCCAACCGTATTTGAAAGCCAATTATGGGTTTAAATGTCCCAATTTTTCCCTAATGAGTGTGTTTACTGTCAGAGATATCCAACCGTGGTTTAAACGTTAACTCACCGTTTAAAAAATGCACTAATTATTTACAGTGTGTTCTTTATTTATAATACAAGGTAGAACGATGTTTGTCTGTCTGTTTATTTATATGTTTGTAACGAAGGATCTCGCAAACCGCTGAACCGATCGGGTTCTCCTTAACAGGGTAGCTTCTCATAGGTCCCGGAATGGTTTATACCTATTTTTGGGGAGGGTACCACCACACTCAAGAGAAATCACGGAAAAAAATACGTAGATACTTGAATGCAACATAGAAATAATTACATATTTGAAATAAAAAACAAACATTTAAAGTGCCACTAGAGGCCTCTAGGGGCGAAACCGCTAATCTATAATACAAAGTAGAAAGATGTCTGTCTGTCTTCCGTCCGTCCGTCCGTCCCTAAAGATCTTGGTTACCACTGGGAACTTTTCAGGGAATATACCTACTGGTCCTGTGGTGGTATAAGGCTATTTTCTTAGGAGGCGGGACACCCCCAACCCCCCAAAAAACAAAAAAACCTCCCCCATTTTTTTTTTTGGGGGGGGGGGGATTTCCTTGGTCCTTTTTTTTGCAGAAGATTTCCTTGGTCTTTTTACGTATTTCGCCAAATTTTTTTTATCACCTCTAGGGGCGAAGCCGCTAGTTAAATATAAAGTACTGCTTAATTTAAACAACCTACCATAGACAGAAATGAATAATCTTATTTTCTTCATTGGATTGGGACATTTTGTATTAGTATATCTTTAATACAAAAGTAGAACGATTTCTGTCTGTCTGTCTGTTAGTTTGTTTGTTTGTTTGTACCGAAGGATCTCGCTAACCGCTGAACCAATCGGGTTCTCCTTAACAGGGTAGCTTCTCATAGGTCCCAAAAAGGCACAATGAATTTAAATTATTTTAAAGCCAATAAAGTGAGAATAAGTCTTTTTAAGTCTCTTTCCATGGATATCAAAATAAAATTATAATATTGACTATCATGGCTTAAAAAACTGGTTATAATTCATGATTTTTTATTTTAATTTTCGTGGAAAACTGTATGTGATAAAGTGCTATACACAGACGGACGAACGGACTGACTGACCCTAATTAAAAATGCAGAAAAGGGTATAAATGTTTAGGCATGAATTCCTTGGTTAGGGTCGTGTGACAGGGGGGAGGGGTGCTCTACGTGTAGCCACTAATAAAACTTTGGGGACTAGTGTATTAAACAGCTCAATGTTCCCTGCCTCCCTGCAGAATACTCCCTAATTACCTATATATTGTCTGAGTTAACTGACAATATTTTTAAAAGCGAAGCTGTTCTATAATTAGGGTCGGTCCGTACGTCCGTCCGTCCGTCCGTCACGGATAGCTTTTTTCGTTAATTTAGGCATGTTAGAATTGTCCTATCGATTTCAAACTTTGCATGGTGATTCCTTTAGTAGTTTGGTACGATTTAGAAAGCGTAGCAACTCTATAATCATTACCAAAATGTCCGTACGTCCATTTTAAACATGATGATTTTTTTTACTTTTTTAACAACAAATTTTTATGTGATTTAATCATCCGATTGATCTGATTTTTGGTATGTTGATTCCTGGGACAACAAAGTATAATGTTATAAGCAAAGCAACTCTATAATCAAGTCCTAAAAATGTAAGTATGTCCATAAACATTATCCTGTATAAAGCAGTTTTTCAACAAATTTACTTACAACTTTACTTCGACTCTTACACATTTATATTCTGATTATTCAGTTCTGACACTTTATAAGTGTTAATGTCCGTTTGTCCTACTGATTCAGTGCTTCGCTTTTATGGATGTTGTCATCCTTGTTAAGTTGTATTTTACAGAGCGCGCATTTTCTGAAAGTGAGTAAGAGAGAAAGTTGAAATTTCTCATATTTTAGATATGAACCACCCCTTTAAAAACTTCTATTAATCCATCCCCCATTTCCTCAAAGCTAATTAGATAATATTTAAATGAAAAAAAGAATGTATGTCGCTCGATATCTCAAAAAATTGGCAGCTCCAATAAATATATAATTCTACAACTTGGTCCTAAAAGGGGAATTTAAGATATTTGAGAGAGATAATATAATTTAATTTTTTTTTTATAATTTCAATGGCAATCTATTCCACTTGCCAAAAGACGGGTAGGTTTAAAATGTTGCCAATAACAATGGATATATTAATACTTAGATATTAAACCAGATTTTTTTGTTTTCTAGGAAAGTGAAACATGCAGCGGGCTAAATAACAAATCCTCCTTAACACCCCACCCTCCCTTGCCCTAGATGAACCAACTGCCAAGAGAGAGAGAGAGAGAGAGAGAGAGAGAAAGAGAGAGAGAAAGAGAGAGAGACAGAGAGAGAGACAGAGAGAGAGACAGAGAGAGAGACAGAGAGAGAAAGACAGAGAGAGAGAGCCAGAGATAGTTAGAGTGAGAGAGTATCTAACATAATTTCCTCTTGTTTTTTTTTACTATGGTTAATTATGGTTAAAAATTGAAACCCTTACTGACAGACAGACAGAAGAACATACTAACGGATCGGAATGCGGGCTCAAACACTTCTATAAAATAGGAGGTGGAGGTTTAAATGCTTTTATATATTTAGAGAAATTTTGTTTAATTGGCTAAGCAAGCATACTATCTTACCTATCAATTTGGCGATCTTTATTATAAAAAAAATTCGAATCATGGAAAGAAAACGAAGTAGTGGGTTTCGTCGTATTTTCACAGTAGGTTTTCTCATATTTCCAGTCCCTGTGGGGGGCTTTAACCCTGAGGAGCCTATGTTTTAACCCTAACCTAAAATAACCAAAGGCTAATGTGAAAATATGACGAAACCCGCTTATTTGTTTTTTTTCCCTTGATCCCAAAGTTCTACCATTCTAAAAAATTCTTAAATTTAAAAGTATTTCGTGTTATCAGTAGTTTTTTTCTTAAACATGGTAGTGTGAATGGGGCGTTTGTCCAATAATATGGTATGGAGACCCAGGGAGTAAGGGAGGGGACAATGGATCGAATATTCAATCTTCAGGAGTCTCAGACTTTGGGGACTGGCTTAAAGGGAATGTGCAAGAATTTAGCAGTTTCTGACTGAGTTTGGGGACTTGCGCAAGAAATGCCGTTACTCGTTTTGTTAGTTTTGAATATATATAGTTTTGCAGACAGAGAGTAGTTCAAATATAAATACACGGCCCCCCTCCCATACTATATTTCACTCCCTTCATCCCCACCTCCTTTTTAAAAGTAGATGAGAAAGGAAATGGAGAAGTGAGGTGGGGGCAGGATAAAAAGGGGCAGGAAGGCGTGCGGGTCATATACTTGTCCATCTCCAGCTACACGCCTGCCTGCCCCTTTTTTCTGTGTTCACATCACTTGCCCCCAAATCTCTTTTCTCATTCCCTGTCATTTGGAGAGCTCCAGGGAGATATTTCTAGTAATTAATTACAGAATGGTTATGTCAGTCTGTAATACTGGTAATCTAATTTTCAAATGATTGCTTTTTTTTCTTGGAACTTTTTTCTTAGTTTATGGTTTTCTAGATTTAATCAACAATCACTTTACAAATTCAACCATATTTTCAGGATTATTCTGGTTTTCATGGCCTTTCTTCAAAAACTCTTAAATTGAATTAATTGCCCATTGTCCCCTCCCTTACTCCCTGATGGAGACCGCTCTTCTATGAGTACTACTAAAAACCTACTTTTACTGCAATACACATAGACATTCTCATCGTCGGTTCGTCTATTTAGAATGCTTATCCCTCTATTCCCACAAGTATAATACGAATTTGGTTGAGCTGGTGGAAGCTCAACAAAAGACCCACGCGAAGTATTATATTGCTTTAATCTAAGAATAAATGGTTGGTTTTGATATTCAATCGGAATTATATAAGTATATTAAGTATTAAGGAAGGAAAATGTTTTATAAAGTGTATTTATATCACAAGTGAATAAGTTAAGTATGAAAATATTTACAGGATAAGTGTTAAAATCATAAGTAGTGTAGGACAGAAAAGTGCCCTAAGTCCCAAGCATTGAATTGTGCTAAGTGTTAGAATTCTAACATAAGGCCTAAGCTCAATTCATGCTAAGTACTAAGGGTCCTAAATTTAAACTACAATGCATGCCAAACAACTAAGTCATTACCTTTTAAAACCAGAAGAGAACTTGATGGTAGGAGAGTCAATAAATAACTGACTTATTTTAAGAGATACATGCTATAACATCAGCTTATAATAAGGATCTTAGTGTTTGTCTGTTCAATAAAGTGTCTGTCTGTATGTTAACTTGTGACGTAAATCAGGCATGGTTGTAGGCATACATACTTGTACTAATTGGTTACATGATTACTTTAACAATAAACTAAATGTCTTTAATAAACATATAATATTAAGGAATCACATTCAATTTACCATGAATAGGCTAGCGTTACCTATATATGGTGTTATATTGGTAAAGGTAGGCCTATGAATACATAAAAGGATACAGATAATGCCTTGGGCCTAGCTAAAGTAATTGTGTCTCGTGCCTGAATGTTACTTGATAATTACAGAGGCACGTCAATCAAATATTTAGATTCTACTCTTATATAGTGTTAACTTTATATTGAACATAGATAGATAATCTGGGGGCGAAGCATTTCTGTAAAAGTCTTATATGTACGTTCAAAGAATTTGAAAATTGGGGATCGCATCTCCAAACAAATATTTGATTTCAATAATTACGCCTAGTTTGTGGCATTTAATACAAAACGGAGGGAGGGAGGAGACACTGAACTGTAAATATCTAAATTTCACTTGTAGCTCAAAACATAGGGTACTTTAAGAAATAATTTTATTTGGTTAGTTTGTTACTAGTGTCTAAAATTTTCAACAAATAATCTTTATCAACAGAAGGGGTCATATTGGGTTGTGGGGAAAAAGGTGGGTCCGGCTTTCTGGCATATCTCAAATTTGGCGAACTTAAAACTTTGCAACGCCTAGATAGAAATTATTTTTTTCTATTTAGAATATTTACATTCTATATTTAAATGCACTAAAAATTATTAAAGGATTATTATTTTGTATAACAAAAACATTAATTTGATTTTAAAAATTAGCGGTTGTATCGGAGACAACTTCGCAGGAAACTAAATAACATTCGTGTTACATCTAGGATGACTTTAGAGTTTAAGTTTTAGTAGCGAATTTACTCTATGTTTAACCTTAACAGTCGGTACCCTTTCTGGACCTTATAGGTTTGGGGGGGGGGGGGGGCGTTGAAGTTCCCCCCTATTAAACAAACATCCTGTTATTTTCTTATGAGGATTGCTAAATATTCTTTTTAAAAGCGAAGCTTTTCTATAATTAGGGTCGTTCCGTCCGTCCGTCCGTCCGTCCGTAACGGATAGCTTTTTTCGTTAATTTAGGCATGTTGGAATTGTCCTATCAATTTCAAATTTTGAATGGTGATTCCTTTAATAGTTAGGTACGATTTAGAAAGCGTAGCAACTCTATAACCATTACCAAAATGTCCCTACATCCATTTTAAACATGTTGATTTTTTTACTTTTTTAACAACAAATTTTTTGTGATCTAATCATCCGATTGATCTGATTTTTGGTGTATTAATTCCTGGGACAACAAACTATAATGTTATAAGCGAAGCAACTCTATAATCAAGTCCTAAAAATGTAAGTATGTCCATAAACATTATCCTGTATTAAGCAGTTTTTCAACAAATTAAATGTTGACAAAGAATTTTAGCCTTCTATCTTAAATGGCAGCTTAGAAAATCACATTTTCCCAAAAGTATTATTGACTGACAGACTGATGGACTGATGGACAGACTGACAGACAGATGGACAGACATCTCAATATCTCTAAAATTTAGCTCAGAGCCTAAATTTTTAATGTTTGTGGGGTCTTTTGCTCAACTAGCTCCTAAAAGGAAATTCCCAATATGAATTCTGTATTGGTTACTTAGTACGGTTATGTTAAGAAAGATTTCTGGAAAAAATCATCTAAATATTTCTAAAAATAAGCTCAGAACTTAATTTTTTATTGTTTGGGGGTCTTATGCTCCACTAGCCCCTAGAAGGAAAGTCTCAAAATGAAATCTGTAATGATTTCTTAATTGGTTATGTTAAGAAAGTTTTCTGGAAAAAAAATCTTCTCAATATCTTTAAAAATAAGCTCAGATTTAAAATGTTAGTGTTTGGGGGGTCTTTTGCTCCAATAGCCTCTAGAGGGAAAGTTCCAAAATGAAATCTATAATAATTACTTAGTACGGTTATGTTAAAAGGTTTACTACAAAAAAATCATCTCAATATCTTTAAAAATAAGCTCAGAACCTAAATATCAGTGTTTTGGGGTCTTTTGCTCCACTAGCCCCTAGAAGGAATGTTCTAAAATGAAATCTGTAATGATTACTTAGTTTGGTTATGTTTAAAAAGTTTTCTGAAAAAAATCATCTCAATATCTTTAAAAATAAGCTTAGAACTAAAATTTCTACTGTTTGGGAGTCTTTTGCTCCACTAGCCTCTAGAGGGAAAGTCTCAAAATGAAATCTGTAATGTTTACTTAGTTTGGTTATGTTAAAAAAAGTTTTCTGGAAAAAAAAATCAACTCAATATCTCTAAAAATAAGCTCAGAACCTAAATTTTTTGTGTTTGGGGGGTTATTTTGCCCCACTAGCCCCTAGAGGGAAAGTCACAAAATTAAATTTTTAAAGTTTTACGGGTAGATCCAGTCATGTAAGAGAGCTTACAAAAAGAATTAGGTTGATAACTAGAAAAACAAGCCAGGGCAAAATTTGCTATTGAATTTCATTTCCTATAAGTGTACTGACTTCCCCCCTCCCCCCTTATTTCATTTTTTTTGCCAGCCGCTAAATATTAAAACAGCTGTAGAGCGGCCAAATCTAAAGCTATGATAACCAAATTTTAGGACGAACTCTTAGTTTACATAACAAAAAAATATTTTTCTGACCATCGCCGAAAAACGGCAAATAACGGAAACCGCCATGTTCGGCGTTTACGGCGGTTGCCGACGCCAATTAAGTTTTTTATATGTTTATGATTACAGTAATAGACTACATACAAAATTGGCTGGTCTAGAGCTGTTTTGTCCCAGGATGAAATCTGTAAGTGTACAAACTCCCACCTTAAATTTTTTTTATGGAATATGGATATGATTATACATGAATTTTAATAAAATTAACAAAATTTACCTATTATTGCCCTTTGGTGCATATCTTATTACAGACTTCCTCATTTGGCAACATCCATATAAGAAAACCTCTGAAATGCAGGACAAACGAACATAAACACTTGTAGCGTATCAGAACTTAATAAGAAGAATACTAAACACAGGTCTAAAAAAAATTTGAAGTAAAGTAAATTTGTTGCAATCTTCTTTAATACAGGAGAATTTTTAAGGACATTTTCAACTTATTTATAGAGATGATTTGTTTATAACAATGTACCTTGTTGTAATAGGAATCAGAATCCCAAAAATTAGCTGAATAAATAAAAAATCATCATGTTTTAGATGTACTTTCTAGTAACAATTATAAAGTTGCTACAATTCAAAAACCATACCTAATTATTATAGGAATCATTATACAAAGTTTGAAATTAATAGGACAATTCTAACCTGTTTAATTTAACCAGAAGAGCTAACTCTGCCAGAATAATAAACTTACATACAGACAGACAGACTTTAATTATATAAAAGCTGATATGAATTTACTCACTAACAGAATAATACTGATTAATTTTCCAATATTTTTCTCAGCCAGAGTACACTTGAACAGAATATATTTGTTTTATTTTTGAATCTTTAACCATTTGAGGGTGAGGAGAAAGTTGAATGGCAGGAAAATGTTGGCAAATAAACTAATTTTTAAAAGCAAATCTACACTGCAACTCACTTTGTTTTTTCTCCCTGTTAATCTATCACTCTGTTTGAAATCCTATAAGGAAAATACCTAAAAAATATAAAAAATTAAAAATAAATGTAGTAAAAAAGTTACATTAACCCTTTACAGTCGGGCCCCTTGCCTCACCTTAATCGGTTGGGGGGGGGGGGGGCGTTCAACGCCCCCCTTATTATCTCAGTTCCTGTCAGAGCTAGAGGACTAATTTTTTTTGTGCAAGTCCCCTGTTTAATAATGAATTTCCGACCTTTAATAAGTCTAAGTCAATTTTCGCTTCCTTCACCCTTTTATTTAACAACCTTTGTTTTTAGGTCTTTTTTTACTTAAAAATTTCAAACGGCTGTAATTTTCTTATTTTTGAAGCTAGAAGAAAATTTTTTTCCAGAAAATGTTTATCTTTATGTAAATTTTACATTAGAAATATCAAAATATAAATTTCTGCGGCCGCAGCTGTACTTGGCAGCTGCAAGCCGCCGCAGTCGGCGGTCGGCGGGAAAACGGCGGCGGATCTTCATGAAATTTTAATATGTAATGTAGACATGTAAGAAAATCTTAAGTTTAAAATTTGAAGTCTCTAAGTCAAAAATTGCGGCCACAGGAGCCTTTTAAAGATTTCTGGAGACCTGGAGGATCATACCTGGAACCTGAAAGTGACTTGAACACCTGTATTTTATATAAGTGTAACAGACTTTTTAATTAAAAGAAATAAAATTTAAATATTAGAATTGTAGATAATTGTTGTGAACTAAATAAATTTAATCTCTATGACGTAAATAATAGATATTACCACACTTGTAAAAATGTGATGTATTATTGTAATATTTTGTATTTGGGGA
Source organism: Acartia tonsa (assembly GCF_053477335.1). Lineage (NCBI taxonomy): Eukaryota > Metazoa > Arthropoda > Copepoda > Calanoida > Acartiidae > Acartia > Acartia tonsa. Next base: position 21,211,749 of record NC_137274.1, read on the forward strand.
GTTAGATTATAACCATAAAACAGATTACACTGAAATATAATATAGAAGAAAATTATTTGTGTTACCTTCATTAGCGGACTTATTACAGATTGGCAACCACATCGGTCAAGAATCAAGGAAAATTTCTTTTGGACTTGGTAAAATTTTGTTTTTCAAAATTTTTTAGTCGGATGAATGGTAACTTTTAATTAAAGTAAATCTAAGTTATAATTTATAAAGATATCTAATTGGTTGCAAATAAAATTTGTGAATAAAAATCTAATTCCTTTTTTTTAACGATAATATTGTCTGATAAAGGCAAAAAGATAATAAAAATAAAGTTTTGTCTACTAAAAATAGAGGCAAAAAGATAAAATCTAATTACGGTAAATATACAAAAAAGATAATTTGGTCTGATAAGGACTAAAAGATAGTAAAAACAAAGTTTGTCTACTAAAAATAGGGGGCAACAAAAATTAAATTTATGCTCCATTACGTTCTAAGGTTGATAATCAACATTTTTGAACTAGTTATTATTAAATTTGATGTAAAAAAGAAAACCTTTAATCAATCAATAAATCAAGATAATAATTTTTATGTTTATGAAGCAAATTTCTCATTTAAAATTGGGGAAAATTTGAAAATTATATATTATGCAGTTAAAAGATTAATTCAAGATAGATATAATTTAATAAGACAAGGTAATACAGGTATAGGAGATAGAGGTACAGCGGAGAATCTGGATAATAATTCATCATACAATAGACAAGAAGTAGATCAAGAAATAGCAGGTCCTTTCACATTTAGTCATTTTGGAATAAATAGAACTTTAGACAGGTTTCCTGAGTTTAGAAGATATTTAGGTGGAACGATAATAATTGGAAACAGTCAAATTGATAATATCTATCATTCTGATTCAGAATAAAGTTTTAAAAATATACGTCATCAAAATATAAAAATATTGAAAAATTTCATGAAAATTGTTGTATAAAAGTGTAAATATTTAAAACACAAGTGTTTACACCGGACATACACTGTAATTATAGTAATTATATCATTTCATTAAAAAGTTGGGAAGTTGAAAATTTTTTAATTACCTAACATTTTTAAATTGTTAAGAAAATAATATTATAGTTTGTACTTTAGACACAAAAGAAAAGTCTAAATTATAAAACTAAATATAAAGATAATTAAAAAAGGTAAAATAAAAGTTTTATATATTGAACACAAAAGAAAAGTTCAATTTATAAAGCTAATAATTATTGTTAAAGTAATTAAATGATAAAATTTTGCTTAAATATTCTTGGTTTATGGAAATTAAGAATTCTATGTTCTGAAATTAGAGGGCAAAATTGGACTGAAAAAATTCGAAGCTGTCAAATTACTCTTGGTTCTATAACTATTATAAGAATTAAGTTCAAACAAACAGTGTAAAATTTTTAGGTAAAGGTAATTTTAAAAGATAATTCTACTTGTTAATCTAAAAATTGGTAAAAATAATTTTGAAAAATAACTCTACCTGATTTATCTGGAAAGTCATCAAAACATTGTTCCTGTTCAAAATTCATTGAAATCTAAAATAAAGATAGTCTCCACCAAGAAAATTGTTCCTGAAATATAATTTGGTAAGCTAAAAATAAAGAAGGTATTAATCAAAATAAAAACTTTCAACTGTAATCAAGTTTTATACTACACTAAAAAAAAAAAAAACATTTTCCTTAAAACATAAAGGTAAAGAAAACAAAAGATGTCGGACACAGAACAACAAAATGATCCTTACTTTGCTGGTGCCAGACGAAGGAAGTTTAGTAATTGGTTTGTTAAAAATAAGGAAAATTATCTAGAAAGGCTACAAAAGTATAAAGATAACTTGGAAAATTCAAATGGAGAAAATTACAAAAGTGTACGTGAAAACCATGTAGATTTTAATACAGAAACAATGGATTTATTGCGCAACAGAGAAGCAGAAAGTTATGTGACAAATTTTACAGAGCTTACTGATGATATTTCACTCGGAAATCTCAGGGATGAAAGGGATAGAGAAATGAACTTTGAAAGAAGAAATTTTAATCAACATAAAGATGATTCTAATCAATTTAATTTTGATAGAGAAAATTTTAACACAAATGATCATGATAATAATCAACATCAAAATCAGTGGGGTGAATTTAGAGGTTTTAATTATAGACAAGAACAAAGATATCCAAAAAATGAAAGATATTTTGAAAGAAATGAAAGAAATTCTAGACAATCTAGAAAAGATAGTTTTCAAGAAAATAGAGATTCTTATTTAAATAAAAAATATATGGATGATTTACAAAAGAAAATTGATAATCTAAATATGGAAATAAAATATTTAAAACGAAAACCGGCTAGAGGAGAAAAATTTGAGGCTAAAACAGTATATAGATCTGCGGAAAACAGGGATTCTAGCCCTGCGGGACTCTCGTTGACCCATGCAGCCGAAGCTGTAGAACTATTAGAGGAATACTTAGTATCAAATCAAGCAGAAAAACAAAAAATGAAACAAAATGTTATTAAACAATTATCAAAAATTGGTAAAATACAAACATTGGAAAATAAATATAATTCATCAAAGTATTATAATTGTGATGATTTCACACCCAAATTTATAGATACAAGTCTAAGATATTACAATGTTGAGAAAGTTAGTGATAAATTAAAAATTATAAAAAATCAACTCCTCTCACTGAAAAATGTAGGACTGATCGATTACATCGACCAGTTTTGTGAATTCGACTTTGATGGCTTTTCACAGTTTGAATTCAATGCGGTTTTTCACAATTCTCTCCCAAGGGATACTAAAGATAGAATTGAATGCAAAAATATAAACCCAGCAAAATTGACTAGCAAAGATTATCTTAACATTGTCAGTGACATTGTTAACAATGGACGTATAGCAAACCAAAACATTGATTATATGCTTGAAACATTTAAAACATCCAAGAGAAATATTGAGGATATTTATGATGAGTATAGAAGAAAAATAAATAATTTGCCTCCTAATATTATGTCTGCTGGTGAAAAAGAAAGAAGGATACATTCACAAATGATGAAATATCTACCAACTCAACTATTATCTATTTTGAGAATAGAAGAGGCTAAATTAGGTAGAAATCTTAATAGTGAAACACTCCATGATTTTATATTGCTTAATACAGACCAAATAAATAAATATCTCAGATCAAATTGTGGAAAGAATAATGAAAATTTCTAAAAAAGATAATGTTTATGATAATTAAAATAATAAATGAAATGATAAATTAAAAAGTAATGAATTGAATGTACGGTAATTAAAAAGGTAATAAAACAGTAAAAAGAACACTTGTAGAAAAATTAGGAAATTGAACGTACTTATGATTGCGTGTTAGTGAAAAAGAGAGAAAAATACATTCTCAAATGAGAAAGTATTTGCCAGAAGATTTACTGTCAATATTAAGATTAGAAAATAAAAAACAACCAATAAAAGATAAATTCAATGAAAAATGGTATAAAAAAGTTGAAAAGCTAATTAATGATAAAAATGACTCAAAAAATAAATTAGAGCTAAAAAATGGTTGTTTTTTGGAAAAACTTATAGTTGGAAAAATAAATGACAAAAATTATAAAAAATTAGGCCAAAATTATGCTAATTATGAATTATATATTAATATGATAAAAAATGAAATGATGCACAAGTGTTTAAGTAAATTAATAGGGTATTTGAACCTTTTTAATTTAAAGTACAGGTGTTATCAATGTAAAAATTATAAAAACAAATTCGAATCTTTAGAATATTTAAACTTAATAAACGATAAAAATGATGAACAAGGACAAAACTATCCATTAGTGTTGAATAAAATGAATGATTATCCAATGGAAAAAATAAAATGGATAAAAATAGAACCTGTTTGCGATGAAAATATAATCAAAAAAGATAATAATAAGATATCTTGTATCAATTTGATAAATAAAAAAAGAAAAATAGATTCAAATGTGTATTTTAATCATAAATATTCAAAATCAAACAATGAAAAATTTAATATAAATATTTGTAGTAAAGAAATTATTCAAACAAATAAAAAGTACAATGTTGTTAGAAATTATGTAACAATGCATAAAAATAAAATAACAAGCAGCAATGTGTCAAAAAGCATAGAAGCAAAAATTGTTAAAAAAGAATATAAGATAATTAAACCATCAAAAAATTGGTATATAAACCATAATGTTTTTTATATAAAGCTAAATAAAACTAATAAAATTAAAGATACTTTCATTATTCAAATAAGGAAAGTATTAGTAAATTAGGTAAAAATCTTAGTGCTGATACACTTCATAATTTCATTCTTCTCAACAAGAACCAAATCAATAGATATATTAGATTTGTTCATAATAAAACCCTATAATGAAGAAACATGTTCTTGTTTACAAATGTAAAATAAGATAAATTTCCATAATAATATTGAAGATAATTTTGAGAAATTAGAAAGTCTGTGTTTACTGGCCTAACATTGGTTGGAAAAATGATAAAAAATAATGAAAGTCTGTGTTTACTGGCCTAACATTGGTTGGAAAAATGATAAAAAATAATGAAAGTCTGTGTTTACTGGCCTAACATTGGTTGGAAAAATGATAAAAAATAATGAAAGTCTGTGTTTACTGGCCTAACATTGGTTGGAAAAATGATAAAAAATAATGAAAGTCTGTGTTTACTGGCCTAACATTGGTTGGAAAAATGATAAAAAATAATGAAAGTCTGTGTTTACTGGCCTAACATTGATTGGAAAAATGATAAAAAATAATGAAAGTCTGTGTTTACTGGCCTAACATTGGTTGGAAAAATGATAAAAAATAATGAAAGTCTGTATTTACTGGCCTAACATTGGTTGGAAAAATGATAAAAAATAATGAAAGTCTGTGTTTACTGGCCTAACATTGGTTGGAAAAATGATAAAAAATAATGAAATCTTCAAAATGATAATTTCTTTGATAAACAAAGAATAATGGTACTATTTATTGATATTTTTACTGGCCTAACATTGGTTGGAAAAATGATAAAAAATAATGAAATCTTCAAAATGATAATTTCTATGATAAACAAAGAATAATGGTAATATTTATTGATATTTTTGAAAAATCAATGTATATTTAAAAAGAAAAATTAGGAAATTGAATATACTATATAATTAGGTGTTGATACTTAAAAATGATAGCCATAAAACCGTAAAAAAGGACACCTGTAAAATAGAACTAATCACACTAATTAAGGGTAATTAAATAAAAAGTGTACACTAGTTAATGAAATGTTTAATATAAACACTTGAAAATATATATGATTCATAGAAATTTGAAAAGTTGAGGTCATATAAAAATGAAATGATAAAATAAACACTTGAAAATGTATATGATTCATAAAAATTTAAAAAGTTTTGAGGTCATATAAAAATAAAATGATAAAAAATAACTTAGGTTATAAAATCAGAAAAATAGAAAATTATAAACACCAAATAAATAAAACCAAAAACACCCCCCCCCCCAACGGAATTATTCATTTTAACAGGGGTGACATATTAAAGTGATTATTTAAGAAAACATTAAATAAAAGAATGTCTTTTTATAAACTAACTTTTTAAAGGGACACTTATAAAGGAAAATTTATAAGTAAGATAATGTAATTTAGGAAATATGATAAAAAATAACTTAGGTTATAAAAATGAAAGACTTGTAAATTATTCTTCATAAAAGATAATGTGGTTTATGAAATATGATAAAAAATAATGTGGGTTATGAAATATGATAAAAAATAACTTAGGTTATAAAAATATGATAAAAAATAACTTAGGTTATAAAAATGAAAGACTTGTAAATTATTCTTCATAAAAGATAATGTGGTTTATGAAATATGATAAAAAATAATGTGGGTTATGAAATATGATAAAAAATAACTTAGGTTATAAAAATGAAAGACTTGTAAATTATTCTTCATAAAAGATAATGTGGGTTATGAAATATGATAAAAATGAAAGACTTGTACATTATTCTTCATAAAAGATAATGTGGGTTATGAAATATGATAAAAAATAACTTAGGTTATAAAAATGAAAGACTTGTAAATTATTCTTCATAAAAGATAATGTGGTTTATGAAATATGATAAAAAATAACTTAGGTTATAAAAATGAAAGACTTGTAAATTATTCTTCATAAAAGATAATGTGGTTTATGAAATATGATAAAAAATAACTTAGGTTATAAAAATGAAAGACTTGTAAATTATTCTTCATAAAAGATAATGTGGTTTATGAAATATGATAAAAGATAACTTAGGTGATAAAAAATTGTTGAAACAAAGTTAAAAATAAGCTAGAAAGTCAAAAAGAAAAAAGAGACTGTCCTTTTATAAATTATGCTTTAAAAAGGGACACTCGGTCAGTTGATATATCAAATTGAAATAAATATTGTTAAAAAATTGTTAAATAGATTATTTAACAAAAAATAACAAAAGAAATATAAAAAATCAGTTTAAAATAGAAATAATAAACAAAGAAGAAATTATTAAAATTATAATAAAAGTAATGTGAAATTTCAGAGAAGAAAATGGATCAAGGGAGAGATAGAGAAAGGAAAAGATATGATATGAGGTAAAATTATTACCTAAATTCTTCTTCAGTAGATGGGTTTTTTCTGTAGCACGCTTTTTTTCCGCAGTAATCCTTCAAAAATTTGTGTATCCACCTAAAGAAAGTCACCAGATAGACCAGTGGTACGATCACCTAAACATAAAAGTCTATGGGCTAGTAAACTGGAGAATTGAGTAAAATCTAGTAAACTATAATAAAAGATATCCCTCAAAAGAACAAATTAAAATGGTAAACGTTCAGAAATGTCTTTATTAACCATAGCAAAATTTCTTGAATTAATTATTTTACGGTACCATTAATTCAAGCTTTTTAGAGTTATGAAGTATATGTTAAAAGTAACTCTAAAAAGATTACCCTTATTAAGTCAAGGGTAATAAAACTTTTAAAATGAAAAGTAATAATGGTAAACTCATTTTAAAAGGAGTAATTTTATATGGGGTTCATGTAAAGTTACTCACCTGCAAAGCCATAACAAAGGAATAACAGACAAGTAAGTAGCGAAAAATAGCTACGTTTATCCCCAATAGCTGCGTGCACAGAGTTGAGACAAGTGTTCCATCCTAGAAAGAAAATTTTCTTCAAAAATTATTTCACACATTGTATTAAAAATATTCTTACGCTTATGATATTAAAGAAATATGAAATTAAAGAAGCCAAAACTAACAAGGATAAAGAGATATTCAAATTAATTTCTTATTCAATTTTTCATTGCAAATTAAATGTAAAAGTAGTGGTTTAATTCCTTTTTATAAAAAATAGAAAATTTTATTAGTAAAGAAATTTTTACAAATTATGTTAAGGTCTCCTCAAAAAGTTTTCAGTAAAAATTTTTATGAAAAAAGCAAATTAAGATTTTTTTTATTGTTAGAAAGTAAAATTACAGAAGAAATTTTGTTTTCCATTTTAATCATTTGAATATTATGAATAAGCAAATTAAAATATCTTTTGATTAACAATTAGAACTTAAAAAATTTTTATATATATCGCTTTTGGAATTATTATTGATACAAAAAAAAGAAAAAAATATTAAAGGGAAATCACTTATACCTGCCTGATGAGTCAACAAGTTGTTCCGGATACGAGTTCAACAAACAAGAGCAGAGAATTCACCCATCTGCTGAGACAACATGCACATCCTTCTCTCCCTGAAATATGGAGAAATGTATTCATTGGATATTTGGAATATCAGGAGCTGATGATCCGCAACTACACATCCAGCCAGGAGTGCCTACAACTAGAATTACTGAAATAACAGCTGCCATCAGATGAATCCCTCATTAATCATTTTAATATTTCCAAAATGTGTTTGAATCTCTACAATTTTGAGTTCTAAATACAAGCAAAAAATTCCTTTTTTTCTTTAAATAAAGCAAAACTACAGTATGATTTTGAAATTTTCTTTAAGTAAAACAATTAAAAAAGTAATTTTTTTATTTACATTCAAATATTCAAGTTATTCAGAAAATTTTTTTTATCAAACAGTCTAATTAAAATTTTGTTTTACCTAATTAAAAGAAATTTTTAGCTTTTTGAGGGCAGACTGTAACAGACTTTTTAATTAAAAGAAATAAAATTTAAATATTAGAATTGTAGATAATTGTTGTGAACTAAATAAATTTAATCTCTATGACGTAAATAATAGATATTACCACACTTGTAAAAATGTGATGTATTATTGTAATATTTTGTATTTGGGGAGTTAGATTATAACCATAAAACAGATTACACTGAAATATAATATAGAAGAAAATTATTTGTGTTACCTTCATTAGCGGACTTATTACATAAGGATGTACTACTAGAGGATTTTTTAGTATTTTGGCATGATAAAATGCTTTAGTCAAAAAAATATTTTTGCTCTTTACCTGGATGACCCTGCCAGGTTTGCTGGCATCCTGTGCCCTCCAGGATGGAGATATTCAAAAAATTCCAACTCTCAGTTATGTGTCACACCCATACTTAAAAAGTCAAGCAGTTTGGGCTCTTTATATTTCACACACAGAAAATGAGATAGAAAAAACAGGATGGAAAAAATGGAAAATGAGATAGAAAAAACAGGATAGAAAAAAAACGCCCCCACCCCCCGACCGTTAAGGGTTGACAGACATCTAAATTATAGATAAAATTCGCCAACAATTTCAAGATCCATATTTCAACTCCATTTATCCCTGCAAACATAATTTACATTGATGCGAATACATTCAAACACATGCGACGCATGTGAATTAATTGATACTTTATCTAAAGTCGCTTGTAATAAAAGATTTAAATATATCTATGTATATAAAATACATTAATATACAGATTTTTATTTTTGTTTAAATTTTAATTATTGGTGGTGTTTAAACCACTTTTTTGAACAACGCCCCCATAAAACGTTTCCATGTATAAATTGAAGAAAAGTACATTAAGCTATTAAGTACATCGATAAAGTATTTTTTTTCTTCATAGTATTTAAATTAATTTTTGAAACAAACTTAGAAAAAAAGCTTTTGAGATTTTAATAATCATTAATTAATTCTTTTAAAAAAAAATAAATTAAATATCTGAAAATTTGCCGTTAGTTCTTAGTTGGTATAAAACAAAATAATTTAGAGTAGCGGGGCTACTCTATTACTATTAATATTACAGAAATTTTAAATGAGTAGTAAGTAAATATCATAATATTAGCACCAGTTTTGTTAGTTCAGGCATTTGGAACCTTGTTTTCACTTATTATCCACGGAAAGATGTCCTTAATACGATGTGGTAAATTACTCAGCTAAATTTATTTAGGATCTACAATATTTTGATATACATGATACAAAATATATTTTTTTTATTTAATGAAAAAAAAATATATTTCTTTTATTTGATGAAAAAAAAAACATTTACTACTTTTCATCCCTTTTGTCCTTGTTAACACAGTATAAACTTTGTACAGCAGAGAAAGAGTGGGCAATGACAATAGTCCCCAAAGTTTTAAATAACGTTTTCTTATTTATTAGCTTAACAATTTTGGGGATTGAGTCAATTTGAATTGGTTGCATCAATAGGTTGAGTGTTCACACTTTTAAACCACAAATTTTAATCTACATAAGGGGTTATTCTAAGTATCATCATCGGGGATGTATATTAATTTATCAGCCATTGTCTTATCCCTTTAGATCCATTACACTCACTACTGTATACAACTTCTAATTTAATTTGCTTTTGTGTATTGATAAAACAATATGCTTATGTGATGATATGAGGAAATGACCGCACACCGTTGAATTGGTCTTTTCCCCCCCAACTAATTTGTTTCACTACGCCTCCCACTGTATAAAAGTAGTCAGTAATTAATAACGATAAATCATGAGATATTTGATCATGCACGTAATGCATGGACCCACCATATTCCCCACAACCTCATATTGTTTATCATAAGCATTGTATATTATTTTATTGTCCATAGTCTTATCCCTTATTAAAACTCAAGGCTTCTATATCTACTTTTTGTAATACCCATCCACATTCCATGAAAATTTATGTATCATAGATGAAATTGAAAGACATGGATAAATGGAAAGGTTGCCATTTAATATTTTTTCTAGTATGGCTTTATTTCCGCTGGATTAAAACCGGATCTGAGCTTGTACTCAAAAGTAATGTATTGCATCTTTTTACAGACAATTTTTCACGAATATTAAAATATAAATCATAAAATTAATACTAGTTTTGTTAGCCCCGGACTTCGGGCCCTTGGGGATATCATATTGGTTTTAATCTTTTTTTATTATAATATCCGCGATAAGCTGTCTATAATACGATGCAATAAAAAACTATTACCAACACAACCAATTCTTCTTTCTTGTAGTTTTTATATTAACACAAGTACAAAGTTGTATTATTTTAATATTGTTATTATGACAGCCATGTCTTAAATGGATATATGACTTGGATGTTACACCAGATTTTCATGTTCTCTTAACAATATGAACTGACAGCGGGCTAAATGATATCTATCCTCTTTGCCACATCCCCTTCTACTGGGTAAAAAAATTTACCACTTGATAAGGTGCTATACATGATTTTTCAGTATGGCTGAGAACCGGTTATAATCCATCAGGTATTTATTGTTGTCAGGGCCATACTGGAAATTATCTTATATGCTAAAGTTTTGTGGGATTATTTACATTTTCCTTTTTCCTTGGGCGGAAATGAGAAGTTTTTAGGGGTATTATTCTTGTCATAAATATTGGGTAAGGAGGTGGGGGGATATTCTTGTTATACCTTCCAGGGGAGGTGGGGCAGGAGTTTTTGGTATACCTACCACATCTTGGCATCTTGAAAAGAAGGAGGAGGGGGGATTTTTAGGCATACCCACCAGAGAATGGGGCGGGTTGTTAGTTAATTATATACCTTCCTGGAGGTGAGGGGGGGGGGGGGATTTTGGGTATACCAACCAGGTCACGTGAGGTCATATACGACAGACTCAGTTCATCCTAGCTTTCACAACATTAGACACATTTTCCCTGCCATGACTAATTTTCATATTCACAAAAAAATATCTTATGATGGCAAAAAGACATAATAGCAAAAGAATAAAATATATTGCTTTCAAAATAAAGCATAATGTAAAATTGTAGTTTTAGCTGTTATAGTAATTTTTTATATTATTTTTTTTGCAAATCTTGTAGCGGAAGTGATAGGACACCAAGATGCGCCCAAACAGTTTATACTGTTTGAATTTAGAAAGTGAAGTTTTTCAATAATTTGTGTCAGTCCGTCTGTCTGTTCGTAAGTTTCGGTTAGCTACTATTGTAATTTAGGCGTGTTAGAACTCTGTAATTGTCATCATAGTACAATTAAAATATTTGAATATTTTAACATTTTGTTATATGATATTTATCCAATTTTTTGAATAATGATTCCTTGTACATCAAAGTACAATGTTATTTCTATAATCAATTCCTAAAAATGTAAATATGTTTAAGCAATATACAATATATATATAGCAATAAGCATACGTATACATATTAATTTTCATTTGTCCTCCTGTTTAAAGACCTTCGCTTTTAGTTATGTTGTCATCCTTGGTCAAAACTTTATCCTGTCTTTAATTTTTAAACTCTTCAAAAATTAAAATATAATTTCAAATTTATCTGATTTTTGGAATAATGATTTTAATAAGGAGTATTCACTATAATACAAGCTATGCAGTTCTATAATAAAGTCTTAAAATGTCTGCATTAATTGTGTTTGCATTAAGTTTGAGACAGAGTTATTAGTGTATATAGACTTCTACATATTGTTGAATATCAGGGAAAAGGGAATGTGATTCTGACAAACAATTCTAAAGGAAAATTTTCCCACAACCCTCTTATCTTTTTTCTCCCTTCTTACCCACTCCCCTTCAGTTATGTTAAAAAAACAAGTTTTACTCCAACTTTACTCCAACTAAATATTAAACTTTGCAGCATTTTCAATTGGAAATAATTGGCTGAATAGCTGCCCCTGGTTAAATATAAAATGTGTTGTTGTACTATATATTTGTAAATTTTAATTTAACTTCGCTTTTATGGACAATTTCATTCTTGTATGTTTTTTTTTAACCAACGAAAAAGCTATAAGGGTTGCTCCTTCTGTACCTCTGCAATTGAAAAATAACTGATTAAGGCATGTTAGACTTGTCCTTCTCCTTTTAAACTTGGAATGGTGATATGTATGTATAGTAGATTACAATTTACAACGTGTAACAACAAGGAAGTTCCTTTAAACAGTTTTTAGCTTTTTAAAAAAAATTCGGTTTTTGAAAATTTGATTCCATGACTAATAACTATTATGAACAATTTAAGCTTCTTTATAAGGTATTTAAGGGATAAGACAATGGTCAATAAATTCATTTGCATCCCCAATGATAATAAACAAGATTACAAGATTCAGTTTGATTTAAAATTTGGAAACTACTAATTTTGAAATAACCAATTAAAATTCAGAAAAAGTAGTTAGCCAACGAATAAGATAACTTAGTTATTAAACTTTGGGTACCAGTGTAATTTACAGCCCAATGTACCCTCCCACCCTGGTATTGTTTAAAATCGGTAGGAAAATTCTAACGTGTCTAAATTGACATAATTAGCTATCTCTTACGTACAGACAGACCGACCATAATTACATAAAAACCCCGCTAAAAATAAACAACCTGAATTTTAATTCATTTTAAAATTAAGCATCAGGGGGTCGTGCTCGATAGGGACTTTGTTTGTAAGCACCTTTTAATTTATGTATAATTATTTAGAAAGATAAAAGAATGAGATATAATTTACTGATATCATTGCTGATATGGCATAATCATTTACAATCTATAGCTTCAGAATGTAAGTATTATAAATTTTATATTTAAAGCAATGGTTTTTTTGTAATAAGAGGTGAACGTTAATAATTTGGATAAAAGTAGATATTTAATGTTGGATTAAATGTAAATCAGGGGCGTCCAAGCTTTTTTTTTTTGGGGGGGGGGTAAAATTTTTAAGGGGTGGTTAATGTATATTTGAGGGGGGGGGAAATTGCGCGCGAAGCATGCCGCAAATTTTTTTACCCCCCCCCAAAAAAAAAATTTTTACCCCGGGGGTAAAATTGGCTTGGGGGCGGGGGATAATTACCCCCCCTGAAATCTGTTGGCAGGGGTAAATTTTGTTTATCCCCCCCCCCAAATTTATCCCCGGGGTAAAATTTTTTGGGGGGGGTAATTTAAATTTTATTAAATATTTAGTATTAGAAATGCGCGCGAAGCGCACACAAATTTTATTTTGTTAGAGATTTTTTATTTTGGGGGGGGTAAATACCCCCTCCTAAATGGTTAGGGGTGCCTACGGCACCCCCAGGGTAGGGGTAAATTTTAAATGTGGGGGGGGGAGGGGTAAAATGAAAAAAATCGTTTGGGGGGGGGGGTAATCCCCACTATACCCTCCCCCCCTTGGACCCCTCCCCCCTATGATGTAAATAATCACAATTATTTATGGACGGACGATGTTGCATAGTCATAAATGAAGACGCTTTTGCCACTCTTAAAAATAGGTGGGCTAATATTTCTTTTTACCACCACTTACAATATATCTATCCATATATGTATGTACATCAGAATACTTTAAGTATGTGCGATACGTGTAAAGTGGTCGGCAGCCGCAGTCACCATCCGCCGCGCCGAGATGTACTGAATATTAGATTCCGAAAGTGTACTTAGCATCCGCGTCCTATCTCAATATTTGTTACTAGCTAATAAAAGCTTCAAACTTAAAAAAAAAAAAAATTGAAAAATTATAATTTTGAATGTATATAATGTATAAATCGTTTATACATTATGTAGCTTTTCCTTTTGACCGGAGTAGCTGAAAATAGCGTTTGCAATAATTGGGTTATTTGCTGTACACATTTGGAAATAATTGAAGAAATAGGCAATCCATTTTCAGCACATCCGCGCCGACCCGTGGTTATGTGTTTACTAGAGTTGGCTCGATATAACTATCTCCCAATTGGCTAGTTTTCTATATGCATATCTATTTCTCAATAAATCTATTTTCCTCACCCGGCATTACTATCTAAAAGAAAGTAAATGTGTAATAATTTAAATGATTTTAAAAAAGATTTTTTAAATCATATTTTTTTACATTACCATCGCCAAAGGGTTAATATGATTACAATTTTAGTTTAATATTTGAACACACAAAGTGTCGCCACTATCGAATTCTTTTAAAACAGAGTTTTCTTAAATTTATTATATTATAAATTTAAATTTTCTTTTTTATGATTAGAAATAAAATACTACAGTATAATGTAAATAGCAACATGAAATGAAAAAAATGAATTTATTTTTAATAAAGTAAAATAATGGGTCTTATCGTTCTGGGCAATGAGAGTTAATTATGGATTATTGGAGCACTATGAGATTTCAAACATATATTCCTTGGAAAATTTGAGCTCGATTATAGACATTTATTTCATATATAGATCTGACATGGATCTTGAAGCAATTAAGCAGGCCGTTTTGTACATGTTAAAAATTGGAAGATTTCATTAAATAAAAGTTATTGCAAATATACTTAGTAAATAATTCTCTTTCAGCCTGTCTGTCCGTCAAACTTTCTAAATTGTTCCTAACCATATCCCCCTCCACAACAAGCGCCTCCTTTCCCCCAACACATACAAAACCAGCAATTGGTGGGTATCTTTAGTCTACAACCCAAAATTTGGTTGAGAGTAGAGAAATTCTAAATTGTGTTGTAAGTAAAATAATCGGTTTATAGTAATAACAATAATAAAAGGGAAATCTTATTATTCGCTCTTTTTTTAAGTGCAACTACAAATCCTAGCGATTTTAAAAGACTAAAAATGATAAAAAGATTTTAGAATAAAATAAGCATAATATTTGAATTGTAAACCTAGATATTTAATTACATCCAAGAAAAGCCACAAGGCAAATAAATTAAAGAGTAACTGCGCTGTTGATCAACAATTGTTTGGCTGGAAATTCATAGTTCATAATTCATAATTCATAGAAAATTATAGGACAATTCTAACATGCTTAAATTAATCAATTTATCACATCGTATTATAGACAGCTTTCCATGGTTATTTAGAATGAAAAAATATACAAATAAAACCAGTTTTGTGGGCCCTGAGGTGCCTATGGCCCGTGCTAAAAAAATTTAGCATTAATTTTATGATTTTGATTTTAATAATTGTGGAATTTAAATTGTAATACGAAGCTAAACGTTATTTTTCAGTATTGCATAGGGCTGGTTATAATCCAGCGGATATAAACCAGTTTAGAAGCCATACTGGAATAGGTATTTATCGCATTGTATTATAGACAGCTTTCCGCGGTTATTTAGAATGAAAAAATATACAAATAAAACCAGTTTTGTGGGCCCTGAGGTGCCTAAGGCCCGTGCTAAAAAAATTGACATTAATTTTATGATTTTTATTTTAATAATCGTGGAAATTTGACTGTAATACAAAGCTAAACATGATTTTTCAGTATTGCTTAGAGCCAGTTCTAATCCATTGGATATAAATCGGTTTAAAGCAATACTGGAATAGTTATTTATTGCATTGTATTATATACAGCTGTTTCGGATATTAAAATGGAAAATTATAAGATTAAAACCAGTTTTGTGGGCCCTGAAGGGATAAAGGCCTGTGCTTAAAAAATGACATTATTTTTTATGATTTATATTTTAGTAATCGTGGGAAAATGTCTGTAATACAATGCTATACATGACTTTTTCAGTATGGCTTGGAACCTGTTCTTATCCAGCGGATATAAATTGGTGTGGAAGCCATACTGGAATAGTTATTTCTTTCATCATATTATAAACGGCTTTCCCTGTATATAGAATGTACGGGCTAATAAAACTGGTTTTAATCTTATGATAGTACATTTCTATATTCGTAGAAAACTGGATATAATACGATGCTAGACATATTTTTTTTTGTATGGATGAGAACCGGTTCCTATCCACCAGATTCGAATGAATACAAGAATAGTTATTTATCACATTGTATTATAGGCAGCTGTCCACGGATATTAATGAAAAATTATAATATTAAAACCAGTTTTGTGGGCCCCAAATGGCCGAATGCCTGTGCTAAAAAAAATTGACATTATTCTTTATGATTTTTATTTTAGTAATTGTGGGAAAATGCCGGATTCTTGCAAATTCTGGATTCCGGAGATGCCAAAGGCACAGGCTAAAAAAACTGGTTTTAATCTTATGATTGTACATTTCTATATTCATAGAAAACTGGATATAATACAATGCTAGACATATTTTTTTCGTATGGATGAGAACCAGTTCCTATCCACCTGATTTGAATGAATACAAGAATAGTTATTTATCGCATTGTATTATAGACAGCTGTCCAAGGATGTTAAAATGGAAAATTATAAGATTAAAACCAGTTTTGTGAGCCCCAAATGGCCGAAGGCCTGTGCTAAAAAAACTGACATTATTCTTTAGGATTTTTATTTTAGTAATCGTGGGAAAATGTCTGTAATACAATTAGGGATGGCAATCCATCAAATTTTTGGACAGGATTCGGATTCGGAATCTTACAAGAATCCATTAAAAAAAATGGTGGATTCTCTCGGATTCCGGATTCTTATTTTTGGCGGATTCTGATTTCGGATTCTAGCCATATATTTAAAGGCTTTTTTTTAAATTTAAAAAAATTAAGATCTACATATGTTCTAAAAATTAATGTTCTCTATTATTCACTTCCAAGAATCGAACCAGATTTTAAAAGATACTCAAAAAGCTAATTTTAGCCTACCAATTAATCAGAATTCGCTATTAAAAAACGGATTCCAGATTCGGATTTGGATTCTCAAATTGACCAAAAATTGGGTGGATTCCGGATCCCAGATTCAGATACG
Source organism: Acartia tonsa (assembly GCF_053477335.1). Taxonomy (NCBI): domain Eukaryota; kingdom Metazoa; phylum Arthropoda; class Copepoda; order Calanoida; family Acartiidae; genus Acartia; species Acartia tonsa. Next base: position 21,228,767 of record NC_137274.1, read on the forward strand.
GATTGCCAACCCTAAATACAATGCTGTACATGACTTTTTCAGTATGGCTTAGAACAGGTTCTTATCAAGCGAATATAAATTGGTTTTTGTGTAGATTCCTTAGACAAATGAAAATCTCCATTCTTTTACACAAGAAATACCACGCTTTAACTGCTGAAAGACTGCCACAAGTAGACCCAATACACCAAATTTAAAGCCTTCAGCATCAATAACAAAAAAGTTCTAGGCATTTCAAAATAGCATTTTATGTACAATGAATATTTTGAAAGATTTCCAATGCTTATAAAAGAAAAAACAATATTGAATTACGTCGCCTAGACACAAATTTATGACTTTATCTTTGTCAGAAACTTAGATTGCCTGTAACTGATTACATTTTTACAATAAAAACACCACATCTCATAGTCAAAATCCATGAAAAAAATTTGATTTAAATTGCATTTTTAAACGAAAATCAAACGGAAACAAAGGGGGAAACCAAGGCAAGCTCAGCTGTGATTGGTTGCTTAGCTGATTCAGCCTTCTGATTGGCTACAGTACACTTGGTACAGGATCAGTAATATTTGACATAAAATCACTTCACATAAATTCATTTCACATAAAACATTTGACATAAAGTATCATTTGACATAAACTCATTTCACATAAAGGTACATTTGACATAAAAACGTTTCACATAAACTCATTTGGCATAAAGGTACATTTGGCATAAAGATACATTTCATATAAAGGTATACTTGACATAAAGGTACATTTGACATAAAGGTACATTTCACATAAAGGTACACTTGACATAAAGGTACATTTCACATAAAGGTACCCCGAGCATGGCAACCGGTGAACAGAATCTCAGTTCTGCACCACAAGCCTGGCACGACTGAAGTTCCCATGTCTAAACAGTCATATTTATATGAAAATATTTTTAGAAGATTTTTGAATTTTTTTTGAAGATTTTCTTTTAATAATAAATAAAAATTTCTAAAATCTTTAAAAAAAATGGAAAATCTTCAAAAAAAAATTCAAAAATCTTCTAAAAATATTTTCATATAAATATGACTGTATAGACATGGGAACTTCAGTCGTGCGAGGCTTGTGGTGCAGAACTGAGATTCTGTTCACCGGTTGCCATGCTCGGGAAAAAAATGATAACCTCGGGTACACTTTGAAATGTATCTTTATGTGAAACGTTTTATGCCAAGTGTACCTTTATGCCAAGTGTACCTTTATGTCAAACGTACCTTTATGTCAAATGTACCTTTATATCATATGTACCTATATGTCAAATGTACCTTTATGTGAAACGTTTTTATGTAAAGTGTACCTTTATGGCAAATGTACCTTTATGGCAAATGTTTTTATGTCAAATGTACCTTTATGTGAAGTGATTTTATGTCAAATGTTTTATGTGAAATGAATTTATGTTAAATGATATTATGTCAAATATTACTGATCCCTTGGTACAATGCAAGTTAAACTTAATTTTTTTTTAAGATTTTGACTATAAAAATAGGTATTTTTATTGTAAAAATATAATTAGTTACTGGTTGCCTAAATTAATGACAAAAATAAGCTTATAATTTTGTTTCTAGGCCACATAGTTTAATTTCAAAATTACTAACATTAGCACTGCAATTCTTTCAAAATTTTCATTGTACATAAAATGCCTAGAACTTTTTTGTTGTAGAAGCTGAAGGCTTCAAATTTGGGGTATTGGGTCTACTTGTGGTAGTCTTTCAGCAGTTAAAGCGTGGTATTTCTTGCAGGCTTCCTTTAAACCCCTATAATTATGTATTCTTTGTCCATAAGTTTTACGTTTAAATTTTTAATCAAATATTTTTTTCCTTTCACAAAATTAATGTTAATTTTTCATGCAAAAAAAAATACTTAAAATAAAGATAGGAGTCTGATTTTTTTGTATAGATTCCTTAGACAAATGAGAATCGCTGTTCTGTTATGCTTCATGATCGATTTTTATGTTTAAATCCCTTTAATTATGCAATCTTTGTCTGTAGGTACTACGTTTAAAAAATAAGAAATATTGATTGTCTTTGAGTGTCGTTAACTCGTTAGCCTTTCAACGTAGATCGATGAAATATTAAACATAGCTAGTTAAAGTAGTTGGTAGTCTCTGTATAAAATTTCATTAATATCACATGAATACAAAAAAAGTTATTACAATCGTAAAAAACGACACTAAAAACGTAAACCCCAAATGAAAATAAAGAACATTTTTAAAATAAATTATTTAAGACTGTTCACGTTATCGTCGGCTAAGGGGTCAATACGAGCCTAATTATTAACACCATTTTTAAGATTTTTCATGAAAGCGAAAGTGTTCCCCATTTTCAGGCCATAAAGCCCAGGATTGAAATAATACCAGAAAAAAACCTAGTTTTTACCGTAAACGTGGTAAAAACACTTTTTGTGGTACTTTCTCACGGTTTTTACCACCTTTTTTTACCACAATTTTCGGTCAAATTTTACCAGATTTCCGGTAAAATATTACCATTTTAGGACGCAAATTTATACCAGATTTTGACCAATTTTACCACTTTTTTGGTAAAATCTTACCGCAAATTTCTGTAAGATTTTACCGAAAAAGTGGTAAAACTGGTCAACACCTGGTAATATTTTCGTCCTAAATTGGTAAAATTTACCGGAAATCTGGTAAAATTTGACTGAAAATTGCGGTAAAATCGGGTGGTAAAAATCGTGAGAAAGTGGTAAAAAACGACCGACCCTAATTATAGAGAAGCTTCGCTTTTAAAAATAGAAAAAATTATAAAATTTTTTGTTGTATTTTTATATTTATTTAACTTGAACATAAAATAATAATTCTAATAATCAGCAGCCGTTCTCAACAACTCTAGGGACTTTTATTGAATTTTGAATGGTTGATTAATCAAGTTAAGTGTCTAAAGCTTTCAACAACTAATTATACTCCACAGAAGGGGTAATTTTGTGTATCATCATTGCTGATGTACATCAATTTATCCGCCATTGTCTTGTCCCTTTAGATCCCTGTCCCAAACAAGTACTAATATTAGATAAATTTAGACCTAAACCCCAGGCAGGGAGGGTAAAATGGTGTAAATATCATAATGGTATCCAAAGTTTCAGAAACAAGTTTACTTATTCGTCAACTCAAAAACTTTGAGTACCTAATTTTTATTAGGTAAATCTTGATTTAATTTCAATACTTCGTCTTTTGTCCTATCCCATAAGAACCATGATTCCCGTTGTGTCTACAGAAACGTAAATTATTTTAGTACAATCTTTTTTTAAACTTAAACAATATTTTACTTCGTCTTAAATCATTTAATAACCCATTCCTGAATAGCCTTCTTTAAGAAGTTGAGCATAGATTTTAGCAAGGCAGCCCGCTGGGGTAGGCAGGTCAAACCAGGCTTGGGTACATCCTAAATAGAGATAGGTTGTTAGAAGATTTTAGCAAGGCAGCCCGCGTGGGTAGGCAGGTCAAACCAGGCTTGGGTACGTCCTAAATAATCAGATAGATTGATATTAATAATATGTTTTGTTATATTTAACTATTTTCAATAGTATAGGGCTACGTTATAGGATTTTATTTTTATTTAAGCAAAGTTTGTGTTATACAATATAAGATTAAAATCAATATTTCTTCATATATCCTATCTCTTTTTTACATTTTCGCATATCTTTATAATATTTTATCATTTCTTATTCAACTTCTATAAATGCCAGGAAAGGAAGTTACACTGGACTGTAAGTTTTACTGGTCTTGAAGGTTTAATCAACGCATCTCTCATTCGTTGGCTTGCAACTTAAAAAACTTATCGTCCATTGTCTTATCCCTTAAGATCCCTGTATAAATAAACAATGCATACCTGTTGAATAAGATGAGAAGCTAGCCTAGAGCTAGAACCTGAGCCACTAGGACCAGCAATTTGATCAACATCCATGCTTTCATCTCCTATAAAGATAGGAAGATAATCATTGAAAAAGAAAGGAGGTTGCAATGTTATTAATCAAAATTGAAAGATTGCAATTTAGGTATGTAAAGCATTTTCAGTCTATAAGCAATAATTTAAAAATGATCTCTTCTGGAAAAAAGGGAAAAATTGGAGGGAACTAAAGATTATTTTTAATAATAGTGGCTTCGCTATAAAAGGCCTATAGGGGCCTTGGGTCATTAGAGGTACCATACCACAAAATAGTTACACTGGACCTTTAAAAAGCTTCAATGTAAAAGAGAACTATGCCGTATGAGAGATCCTTCACCACCCATACTAACATCCTGTTACTTTAATACAAGGGTCAACATTTAGAATCAACATTAATCTATCAACAAGCCTGTAAGTATAAATCCTTTACCTGTGCTTGAAGCAGCTGAGGCGGCAGCCGCATCCTGAGCCGCCACCAGCTCCTCCTGAGCGGCTATGGCCGCTACGTCATGAATAGTTTCTGCCTCCTCAATAACTTTGGTTAGTCGTTCCTCTTTAGTTCCAACCTACAAGATTGTTGTTTATGTTAAAACCATCTATTTCAAAATTGAAAATATAAGGGCACAACTATTATGCCGCTTAGGGGTATTGTACCAAACATATAAATCTTTAAATTTTTGATGACATGAAGCATACCCATGAAAAGTCTAAATTAATTGTTTTATTCCTGATCATACCATCCCCCCACTAAGATTTTTTCTCAATTACTGAAAAGTCTTATGCTGAAAACCAGTTCTAATCCTCCAGATATTACGGTTTCGAAGCCATACTGGAATAAGTTATACCTGGATCTGGAAGGGTTGATGCTTCCTACAGTGGTCCACCTCTAACTCCAGCCTGTTGATGAAGGTTGTTAGTCCCGCGTGGGTCTGAAAAACTTGCCATGTCCAGGTTTGTGATTAGATCTATCACTCTTACAGCCCTAAATAATATTTTTTATTCCATCGTATTATAGATAGCTTTCTGTGGATATTCAAATAAAAATCATATAATTAAAGGCAGTTTTGTTAGCCCTGAGAGGCTTAAGGCTTAGGCTACCAAAACTGGTACTTGTATTATGATTTTTATTTGGAAAATGGTCAGTATACATGTTTTATCATTATGGCTGAGAACCGTTTCTAATCGATTTTAATTTGTTTCGAAGCCACGCTGGAAAAAGAATGAAAAACAAATTTTTTGCCGTATGAGAGATCCTTCACCACCCATACTAACATCCTGTTACTTTAATACAAGGGTCAACATTTAGAATCAACATTAATCTATCAACAAGCCTGTAAGTATAAATCCTTTACCTGTGCTTGAAGCAGCTGAGGCGGCAGCCGCATCCTGAGCCGCCACCAGCTCCTCCTGAGCGGCTATGGCCGCTACGTCATGAATAGTTTCTGCCTCCTCAATAACTTTGGTTAGTCGTTCCTCTTTAGTTCCAACCTACAAGATTGTTGTTTATGTTAAAACCATCTATTTCAAAATTGAAAATATAAGGGCACAACTATTATGCCGCTTAGGGGTATTGTACCAAACATATAAATCTTTAAATTTTTGATGACATGAAGCATACCCATGAAAAGTCTAAATTAATTGTTTTATTCCTGATCATACCATCCCCCCACTAAGATTTTTTCTCAATTACTGAAAAGTCTTATGCTGAAAACCAGTTCTAATCCTCCAGATATTACGGTTTCGAAGCCATACTGGAATAAGTTATACCTGGATCTGGAAGGGTTGATGCTTCCTACAGTGGTCCACCTCTAACTCCAGCCTGTTGATGAAGGTTGTTAGTCCCGCGTGGGTCTGAAAAACTTGCCATGTCCAGGTTTGTGATTAGATCTATCACTCTTACAGCCCTAAATAATATTTTTTATTCCATCGTATTATAGATAGCTTTCTGTGGATATTCAAATAAAAATCATATAATTAAAGGCAGTTTTGTTAGCCCTGAGAGGCTTAAGGCTTAGGCTACCAAAACTGGTACTTGTATTATGATTTTTATTTGGAAAATGGTCAGTATACATGTTTTATCATTATGGCTGAGAACCGTTTCTAATCGATTTTAATTTGTTTCGAAGCCACGCTGGAAAAAGAATGAAAAACAAATTTTTCTAAACTTTTGAATATATTTCTTATTATAAAGAATCTACTTTATTATAATACGCTTTGTTTGTCCGCTTTATACGTCTGTGATGCAATCTTTAACATGCGATCCTTTTCAAGACAGACGGCGAGAAACCAGTATATAATTTACTACGTCCGTCGGTCATGCTTTAAAAGACAAAGAAACTTATTTTTATAAATTGTGCGTATTTTTCTTTATTTCTATGATATACATTATGGATGATGTCAACCTTGTTTTTTTACCTAGCTTTCAGTGTAATACTTGTATATCAAAACATGAAAAACATACCTAGTAACAAAAGTAATGTGTTCCAATTCACTGCTGGGCCACTGTATGACCTTAAGGAGTGACTCCAACATGCCGCAGGACACCAGCGCCTCGCCGCCACTCTCATACGACTCCAGGTGGTACAGGAACGAGAAGAGGGCGGTGGCCAGCGGCTGCGGGAACACAGCAACTGCGCTAGCCGGTGCAACAACAGGAGCGCTAGACCCTGACTGGCCGTTATTCCCGCTGCTGGTTAAACTTATAATACAATTGCGCACCATCACCGGCAGAAATCCGTTGAAATTGGCCGCGCCCGTCGCGTCAATGATTGTGTTCAGCTTGGGATTGCGGTCCAGGTGGATGATGGAGGTGAGGGCCTTCAGCACGGCGGCCTTGATTTCCATGAGGTGGTCCCCCTTCATCTCCAGCACATCAACAAGCTCTTCTAACAGCCCGGAATACAGCAGACCCTGAATATTTTGGTTAGGTTAAAAAGTTATCATTCCTAAGTAAAGAACAGAATAAAAATATGGAAATAAATATTATATATTTAAAGTAATAAAGAAAGATGGATAAATAAAGATCGGTCTTATATGTATTTGATTTGTTTGGTTTTATTTTCTTCCATTCTAGTTTGTAAAGAGAGTTTAAAAATGCATATTTTAAAAATTAACAATGCTGAGCTTACAAACCGCTGGATCGATCTGTATGGTTCTCCTATTCAATTAGCTTCTCATAAGATCAGGGAATGTTTATAACTATATATATATATATTCTCACTCCTAGGAAAAGTAACCCTAATATTGTTTTTTTTTTAATTCTTATTAAAACTAAACAGTAAAGAAAGGGCACCCCAGTACATTTTACGAATGCTCTATGCAAGGTGAAATTCCGAGATCTTAAGCTTCAGACAAAAAAAAAGCCTTCCTACTTTATAAAATAAGACATGTGAAAAGCCATTAAAGGGAGTGTGAACGTAAAAATTTCTCATCTGATTATCAAATCTTAACATTTACTAAGCACATTTCACTACACTGATCAACCAAAAACGTCCTATTAACAAAAATATCCAGGAATAATGCCTTGATTTTATGGTATTTTGAGAGGGAAAAAGGAAAAAACAGGGAAAATCTGAACGTTTTTGATTCTTATAATGTTTGTAGGGATATTTAACTTGTCATATATAGTTGAAACAATTTACTTACTGTTAAGGATTTATTTTATGCTATAAAATTGCCAATTAGTTTTTTTATAACGTAGTAGTTAGGTAATAAAGACATATTTTAAATTCGTATTATTGACAAAAAAAATACCTCACTGTCTACAAAGGGTTGAATCTCATAGGTTATTTAAAATAATAATATCCTTTTTTATTGTGTTGGACAATAAATAACCCACTTTGGAGAATTAGTTTACACTTTTATCAGACTGTTTATAAAAAAATATTGCGTCATTATTATTTACAAATTTGTAATTAAAGGTGGGCAAGAGATGGGCCATCTAAAGTTAATTGGATAATAATAAAAAAACCTGTTTCTGGCTTTGTTATTGTATTTGGTTTTCAATAAAAAATATTGCTTATTTTATCAATTTCTAAGTAACTATACATTGGTTTAAAGCAAGGATTATGTTAAAAGTCAGCTTAACTGTTAGGAAAAATCTAGAACTATATGAAAAAGTTTAATTTTAGCTATAATGGGAGAAAAAATCAATTTAATGGACATTTTATATAATACGGAAAATTTCTTCCTTTCCCTGTACCTTATAAAAATCGTCGGAAAAAGCCGTTTTTTAAGCAAACAAAAGCGCGTTTTGCTCTATCTGTGAGATATTATGAATGAGATAATGTTAAGATTTGATATTAAGATGAGAAAAATTTACGTTCACAGTCCCTTTAAAGACACAATACCTGTAATGATAATGTACAAACTTTTCAACCAATAATAATACCCTTACCTTTCTAATGATAAGCCTAGGCAGAGCCATGCTGGTGATGCTAGCTCAAGCGTGGTTTAAATAGAACTGAACTACTGAAGCCACTAACCAATTACAGGGTTACGAAAGTTTAAATTGATGTTATTTTTTTTTAATGTTAATATTGAATGTAATATAGTTTTGTAATGACATATAAAATATATTCGATAGAATATAAAAAAAATATAGTGCATTCAATATTAAAAAAAATGTTTAAATATATATAGTTGTTAACCATATATATGCTGTATTTCCGGCCGGGTTCTTAAAAGATAATGCTGCGTTTTTTCGACATTTTTTACGCTATGAATAACAAGCGCGACATTCGCGAAATCTAAAAGAGTATACAATGATTTATTTAATTATTTCGCTTTTGATGGTACGGCCTTCATAGAAAAAAAAGATTATCTTCAATCCATTTTTGCTGCATATTAATTAATGCATCTTTTTAGAGCTGTGTTAGACTTTAGAGCTGTGTTAGACATTAGAAAAATTGCTAAAAAAATAATTTAAAATTCAGTATTTTTATGTTATATACTCTGTTTGAAATTCTATCGTCAACGTTCAATTAATCAATGTCTAAAAAACGCCGAAAAAATGTGGCATTCATCTTTTAAAAACCCATCTCGGTGGTATTTCCGGTTGGCAAAGACAACATAAATATATAGAAATCATGAAACATTGTTGTTCCACAATTTTGCCACATTTTTAAACATCTTGCTTAAAAAAATCTTCCAAACAAATTGTAAATTCTATAAATTTAAATATTTAGAGAAAATTGAGTAGTAATTTACTTCTTGATTCGAAAAATATTTGATTAAATTGAATCAAAACTAATAATTATTTTTGGCACTCTATATTCAAATAATCATAAGCTTATCAATAGTGCGCATGCGCGCACAGAGGTGCCATAAATTTCAAAACTTAAAAATATAAGTTTTGTAGCGAAATTACTCTATAATTTGAAATCTCTGTCTTTCTTTTAGAAACATTCAGGGGAATATACGAAAGCTTATATTTATATTAAAGATGAAAAATCGATAAATTCAAATGCACACAGCACATCTGCGTACACACCTGGATTTTTTTTCTTTTCATTTTAATTCGTATGAAGCTAGCTCTAATAAGTAAATATTAAATTTGATATATTTTTGACGATGCGGGAGGATGTTTTAAAAGAAATGATGAAATAATTTTCAAGGTTTTAAAGTCCAAAAATCTTGACTTAGCCTAAAAATTTACCTTGTCAATTTTTACCAAAAAGTTGGTCAAATTTTACCAAGTTTTTTTTTTGTCAAAGTCCAAAAATCTGGACTTAGCCTAAAAATTTACCTTGTCAATTTTTACCAAAAAGTTGGTCAAATTTTACCAAGTTTTTTTTTGTCAAAGTCCAAAAATCTGGACTAAGCCTAAAAATTTACCTTGTCAATTTTTACCAAAAAGTTGGTCAAATTTTACCAAGTTCATTTTTTTTGTCAAAGTCCAAAAATCTGGACTTAGCCTAAAAAAATACCTTGTCAAATTTGACCAACTTTTTGGTAAAAATTGACCAAATTGCGTTTTTTTTGTCTAAGTCCGAAAATTCGGACTTAACCTGAAAAATAAAGTTGTAAAATTGACCACATTTTTGGTAAAACTTCCAAATGTGGTAAAATTAAAAAAAAAAAAAAATTTTAAATTTAGGCTTCATTGTATAGAAATCATTATTTTAAAGTACTACAATTGATTATGAAGAGCTGTAATTAATCTAAAACACAAAAAACGGGGTTTTTTGTTTCGTCAATTTTTACAAAAAAAATGGTAAAATTTTACTAATTTCTTGGCTAACATTTTTGCTGGTAAAATTTACCACGAAACTGGTAAGATTTACCAGATTGACCAGCTTTACCACTTTTCCGGTGAAAAGGGTGAAATTTTCTGGTACTTCGTAGAACCTGGGAGTGGGAGATGGAAATGGTCACAAACCGGTTTCAACATTTCCAGCACAATTTAGAATTATTCTATACTCAATCTAAAAATAAGTGGAGAGGGGAGGGGGATGAATCATTACTCGATAGGCACTTTGGGGAAAATGATGAAATTTATGTCATCATGTCATCATTTATGTTATATGTTTAGGCCAGACACATGCAGATATGGTCACTTTCAGAAATATCTTTGCTAATAATTTTCTTTTAGATTTTAAGAGAGAAAATAGTAAACTGACCTGACATTTAACAGAAAGTTATTTATAGACATGATATAACTAGATGGTCCATTTGATCCTAAAATTTGTCAAACCTAAAAAGGAAATTCTAGCAGTCAAACACCTTTAATTAAAGAGAAGAAGAAAAGAAAGAAGGTTAAAAGAATATCAAATAAAAGAATGTTTAATGGGTCATTAACGACAGACTGACAGACTGACAGACAAATTAAGTTGTACAGTAAGGTTCTTTGGAAATGGAGTATATTCACAAAAAACAGTATATCTAATAATACAAAGTAGAATGATATCTGTCCGTTTGTCTGTCCGTCCGTCTGTCCAGTTGGTCCTGTGGTGGTTTTAGGCTATTTTCTGGGGGGATGGGACACCCCCAACTACTCCAAAAATAAAAATTTCCAATCCCCCGAAAAAAAAAATCTGGGAAAACTACTTCACATAAATTATGGGCGCAGCACCAGAAATTTTTATTTTTATATTTTTTAAAGTCTAGGGGCGAAACCGCTAGTATCTTATATAGCAGCTGAGAAAATAACAGTTTCCCTAAAGTACAGTATTGATGGAAAGACAAAGATAATTATAGAGAAGTTTCGCTCCTAAAAAGTTGTGTGTAAAAAATCTAATTTGTGGACCCTGATTTTTGTGGTAATATTTTGGCCAAATCTTTAGAACCTTACAACATTGTAAATTTTTGGCGGTTTCCCACAAATTCCATATAGCCCACTAAGAGATAGAAAAATATTATATACACAGTTAGGTTTAAGGGTTAATGAACCCTGCAGGGGCTTGTAATATGTGTTTTTTTTCTTTTCTTAACTAAAAGATGGGGGTTATTATTGATTATTCAGTACTGACACTCTACAAAAATTAATGTTCGTTTGTCTTTTCATTTCAGGGCTTTGCTTTTATGGATGTTGTCATCTTTGTTGTCATGGTACTCTGATCATCTATTTAGTGAATATGTTCCTCCATTATATATATATTGAATGTTGTCATATTTGTTTGTCTAAGAGTTAAGATAAGATATAAGGTATTTTGAATATAATAGGGTATTGAAAATTGGTTTGACCCAGACAAATACCTATACATTTGTGTTAGACAAGAAAATAAATAGACAACCGCACACAACCAAGGATCTAAAGGGATAGGCCA